>NC_056734.1:930893198-930918198 GCF_019279795.1 Protopterus annectens
ACTGAATGCCTTAACCAATTCTTGCATTCAGCTATGGCGATAAAGGATGCTACAGCAGCCCTGACAATTGAAGCCAAACTGGAAGGAATGTACATAGAATGGCCGTTATTTCGTAGAATGGGCTGACAAAGAACATTCAGTAGGCGGCCTTGCAATGCAGCGACATGCTGTTGCCAGAAAAGAGCACGAAGAAACAACAACAGTATGTTGTGTACTTTGTGTTGGTAGCACTCCGGAAACCAACCTATTTTGTTAAAGAAAACACACCATTTTCCATTTCAAGCACATTAACTTGCACATTCACTGATCGGGACGCAACCACTGTTTTTGTGAAAATCTGGTTGCGATAATACGTAAGTACCGTTTATTTATATTGCACTGCAGACTGACCTGTTTATAAGAGGTGCATGGTTTCTTGACTTTATATATTTATCAACAAATATATTTTTATGTTACAAAGCTGAATCCATTTATTGGTTTGTCACAAAGTACTTTGTATACTACACTGGTGTTTTGTTTGGACAAAACTGCAGTTTGTGTTTTCTTTAATCTGAATGTTCTCAAAAGCTGATGGCTTCCTTGTGTTATACTCCTCACTAGAAGCAGTCTACAGAGTTTACAATCACAGAAGAACCCTGTACTGCATTCAGGATCTCCTTAATTACTCTGAGTATATCTGGCTGTATGTGAAAGACAAATCATTGTGCATTTTGATTGTGGCTATTGATTGTGGCTACTGAGTTCAGGTAGACAAAAACAGAGAAACTAAATGAGGCTTTAGTAAATTCACTAAGGCTTTTGTATCTCCCACGGCAGCACTTCAGGACAGAAGTGTGTCAGCTGACAACTGAACTGAACAACTCAACAAGGGAAATTCAATAAAGCTTACACTAAATATTTTTTCATGTGTGCATCACACCAAGATGTTCAAACAGGTGCAACCAGTTTTAGATTCAGTAAACTCTGTGTAGTGGTCTGCACACACATGCACGTGCAGCTAAGGAACCTTTTCTGCAATGCAGATTTTTGCTTAAGTAGCTGCATTTTATGCAGATTAACTAGGTGGAGTGATCCAACAAGCCATAATGCATCTGTGTAGACTCCATGAACGTGTTAGTAGTGTGCGCAGAAATTTTCAAAGTACAGGTGTCTACACTGAAAGAAGGAGATGCAAAATCCACAAATATGAACATAATGCCCCTGAAAAGGTAAGATCACATATATAAATGTTCAAACCATACATTGTGGATGTTTGAAAACAGCAGGGATTATGTGAAATTAATATTTTTTTATTTTTTAAATTTCTGCATGTTTGTGCTATGCGCCACATTGCACAAACATACTTAAAATAAAAATAAAATAAAAATTTGTAAAAGAACACTAATAATGTACTCCAGACAATGTACTGTAAGACCTTGCATTGGGTCTGTACAATCATGCTTTTGTGCTGTTACCCAGCTTACACGGCTATGAACTGTGTAGTTTCCAGGGTCTCAGCATGAATATTATGGACATGAAGGGTAAATGCCGTGGATGTGTTGAACCACTAAAGGGAGCAACCATGTATGCATATCCACTTTGTGTAGGCTCCGACACTGTGTTTATATTCCCACTGGATGTGGATGACATCAGGGGGTGTGTCATGTCACTTTTAGGATATTTAGTGCTTAGTGCACATGTTTGGGCAGCGCACCATTTGCCACAAATGGTTTGGGCACAACATAGAATGCACACATGATCAGACCACCCACGTCCCAGTCATGAAGTAGCCAGCTATAAATGGAAACCAGATATATTCAGCTAATAAAAAGAAGTTATGTTCTTACCATAATGTTCCATCTGTGTTGTTGCCTTTCATCTGTCGTTGACCCATGGATTCGGATCTGAGCTCGGATCCAACTTTGCCACATTACATAGCTTGGATCCAAAAGCTGAGCTCCTCCTCCACCCACAATTCCCCAATCCGCCATCACTACCTCAGATCGAGTTTGCTGAAACAGCCAGAGCAGAAAGAATAAGAAATATGTGTATCTGAAAAAACAACACACCATCTTCAGGAGCTCAAAGGTGACCCGAAAATGGTCTGAGCTCTATCTCGCAGGTCCTCAAAAAAAAGGAAGGGGGATGGAGGTGGTGAAGGTTGAAGACAGATGAAAGACAACAACACAGATGGAATGCTATAGTAAGAACATAACTTCTTTATCTGATGTTGTTGCTTTCATCTGATCTTCAATCCATGGAACTGAGTCCCTAGCTACTTAGATCCTGGGTGGCCCTAAGGAAGGATGTTCCAGAGCATGGCAGAGCCAAAGGATGCTCAGCTTCTGGAAATTATGTCCAATTTCTAGTGGTTGATAAAGGTATGAGGGTTAGCCCATGTACAGTGGATATAAAAAGTGTACACACCCCTGTTAAAATGCCAGGTTTTTGTGATATAAAAAAATGAGACCACAATAAATCATTTCAAAACTTTTCCCACCATTAATGTGACCTATAACCTGTAAAATTCAATTGAAAAACAAACAAATCTGCTAGGGGAAAGAATATATATAAAATGTTTTTAAAAAGTACAATAAGCTGGTTGTGTGCACACCCTTAAACTAATACTTTGTTGAAGCGCCTTTTGATTTAATAACAGCATTCAGTCTTCTTGGGTAGGAGTCTATCAGCATGGCACATCTTGACTTGCGAATATTTGCCCACTCTTCTTTGCAAAAGTGCTCCAAATCTGTCAGATTGCGAGGGCATCTGTTGTACACAGTCTTCTTCAGCTCACCCCACAGATTTTCTATTGGATTTAGGTCTGGGCTCTGGCTGGCCCATTCCAAAACTTTAATTTTCTTCTGGTGAAGCCATTCTTTTGTTGTTTTGGATGCATGCTTTGGGTCATTGTTGTGTTGAACAGTGAAATTCCTCTTCATCTTCAGCTTTCTATCAAATGCCTGAAGGTTTTGGGCCAAAAGTGACTGGTATTTGGAACTGTTCATAATTCCCTCCACCTTGACTAAAGCCCCAGTTCCAGATGAAGAAAAGCAACCCCAAAGCATGATACTGCCACCACTATGCTTCACCGTGGTATGGTGTTCTTTTGGGGATGCAACGTGTTGTTTTTGTGCCAAGAGTACCTTTTGGAATTGTGGACAAAAAGTTCAACCTTGATCTTATCAGACCATAACTCATTTTCCCACATGCTTTTTGGAGACCTGCTGTATTGTTTTGCAAATTTTAGCCAGGCCTGGATGTTTTTTCTGTGTAAGAAAAGGCTTCCGTCTTGCAACCCTACCCCACAGTCCAGACATATGGAGAAAAAGGGAGATTGTTGCCACATGTAGTACACAACCAGTACTTGCCAGAAATTCCTGCAGGTCTTTCATTGTTGATGTAGTTCTCTTGGCAGCCTCCCTGACCAGTTTTTATCTTGTCTTTTCATCAATTTTGGAAGGATTTCCAGTTCTTTGCAACATCAGTGTTTTCCCATATTTTCTTCACTTTTTGATGACTGTCTTCATTGTGTTCCATGGTATATCCAATGCTGTGGAATTTTTTGTACCCTTCTCCTGACTGATACCTTTCAACAATGAGATCCCTTTGACGCTTTGTAAGCTCTCTGCAAACCATGGCTTTTGCTGTAGCAGGCAACTGAGTAAATGTCAGGAAAATCCTACTAGGACAGCTGAACTTTATTTGGGGTTAATCAGAGTCTCGTTAATTGATAGCAAGTGTGTACCCAAGAAGACTGAATGCTGTAATTATATCAAAAGGTGCTTCAGCCAAGTATTAGTTTAATGGTGTGCTTCTTATGCAACCAGCTTATTGCATGTTTTTTATTTTTTATTTATTTTATTTTATTTATTTTATTTTACATTTGTTGACCGGGCTAGTCTGGCTGGATACATGTCCATTTTCAGCAGAGGCCCGAGGAGAAAAGCTCCACTATATACTAGTAACTTACAATACCCAAAAAATATGAAAAACATATAAGCAAAAAAGGAACATTTTCATGTAGTAGAGTAACAATGCAGAGGCAGTTTAACAAGAACTAAACAGTAGTGAGGAATCATAATCCCATAACAATTGCAATAGTAGGACTGCTAAAAAAATGAGGAGGAGAGAAAAACAATAACAGATAAAGAGTCTATAAATATTTACACTAATAACAAATTAGGATAAAACATGTAGTGCCGGGGCACTAGTTTTAGGATAGAGATTTGCACAGAAGTGATCAGCCTATAGGCTAAGTAAAAGGGGAGATGAAACAGGTTGCAGTGATATATCAAGTATAAGAGAATAGATAGTATAGGAAAAATTAATAAGCAGGTGGGATGCTAGGTACACTACACTAGAGTGATAGAAGTAGTGATAGTGACGTGGACTGTAGAGAGGGATTGTTTGGTGTTTATATTTTTCCCCTAACGAATTTGTTTGTTTTTCAATTGAATTGTACAGGTTATAGGTCATATTAAAGGTGGAAAAAGTATGAGCACTCTGCTGTTTGTTTATTAGATGATATACAAATGAATTAGTAGTTTCCATATTACTCATCTATATGACATTGTAATATTTTGACATTGTGACTGCTTAAAAGAGAGACTGAGTGAAGGAAACACTGCAGTCGTACAGGTTAGGATGTCTTTTAGTGTTAGAAATGGACAGGACATTTATGGAAATCAGCTGCCTTTGGAGTTATATGAATGTTACTACCCCTGCTGAGATGTAAATTACAGATTCAAGGTCTCCGGGTTATAGGGTCTGCAGAGGATGTGTTAGTCTCTATGAGTACTGTGTATGTAATGAAAGCTGTCCCTAAAACTTGAAGAAAGAATAACAGTGTGATTTTTTGCTGTGATGTTGATGGAGTTCCCTGCCTAACTGGTGGAAAAGGAGTCCTGGAAGGAAAAGGCTGAACTATGTGAATGCTAACTATGTATATATCAGCTTGAAGGAAAGACTGAACTGTATTTGCACTGTCACGGGCTTTGGAAATCCCTACATAAAGTAAAACTGCTGTTGTGAAGTGAACTTTAGAACCGGATTGTGGACTGAACGTTTGAATCTTTAGAACAGACTGACTTTGTGCTCTGTTTCCCCATGTTGGTTGCAAGAAAATGTGATATTATTTATCCTTGTACATAAAACTCCATTTTGAAAATGTAAAGCTGGTTGAAAGACTGTTTTGCTTTTACAAGGACTAATACTACGTAGATGGCTGGGGTGACCACAGAAAAAAGAAGTTATGTACTCACCATAATGTTCCATCTGAGTAGTTATACTTCATTTTTCTGCAACCTGTGGGTATTCGGATCCATATCGGATCCGAGCCAGCAAGTTTTTTTCTAGCATCTGCTCCAAGCTCTGAGCTCCTTCCCCTACCCATAATACACCACCATCTCCTATCTTCCCTCAGATCGAGTTTCCTGCAAACATACACTTTAGCAACTCAAACTAAATAAACCTAACATGTTTATTCACATGAAAAGGTCAGGGGGGTGGAGGGTAGGAAGGTTGCAGAAAAATGAAGTATAACTACTCAGATGGAACGTTATGGTGAGTATATAACTTCTTTATCTGAAGTAGTTAACTTCATTTTATCGGCAACCTGTGGGACAGAGTCCCCAGCTACTCAAAAATCCTGGGAGGCCCTCATGGAAGGATATTCCGGAGCACCGCAGAGCCAAATGATGCTCTCCCTCTGGAAATCAGATCTACTTTGTAATGGGAGATGAAAGTATGCAAATATGCCCAAGTTGCTGCTGCACAAATATCATCCAAAGGAACCTTAGACCAAAAGAAGTCGCCATGGACCTGGTAGAGTGAGCTTTAACCAGACCAGGAGGAGATAAACCTTTGGCTTTGTAAATATGTAAAATGCAAAGAGTGATCCATCTGGCAAAAAAAAAGTTGGAAATGGCCTTTACCAAACGAGGTTTAGAAAATGAGACGAATAATTGATCGGACTTACGGAAGGGTTGTGTTCTATGAAGATAGAAATGAAGTTGTCTAAGAACATCTAACAAATGAAGTTTATATTCACCCTTGTTCTGAAAATTTGGAAAGAAAACAGGTAAATTAATTGTTTGGTTTATGTTTGATTGAGATGCCACTTTTGGTAGAAAAGAAGGATTTGTACGGAGAGAGACCCTGTCCTTATGGAAGACCAAATAAGGAGGCATGGCAGACAAAGCCTGAAGCTCAGAAACCCTTCTAGCCAACATAATAGCTACTAGGAAGGCTGTCTTCCAAGATAAAAACTTTAAATCCACTGATGCTGCAGGTTCAAAAGGAGGAGTTACTAATGACTGGAGAACCAAAGTGAGGTTCCAAGGAAGAACCGAATCTTTGATCGGAGGACACAAAAGAAAACTGCCTTTTGGAAAGGCTTTACACAGCCTAGAAGAGGCCAGTGCAAACTTATTTTCACCAACATGAAAGTTAGAAATGGCTGCCAGCTGTACTTTCACCGTGGAGGAAGTAGCTCCTTGCTGAAAAATACTAGTCAAGAAATTCAACACTGCTGGAACAGGGGCTCTAAAAGGATCCAGGTTTCTCTGAGATGCCCACATACAGAAACGTCTCCATTTACTGTGATAAACTTTTTCTAGTGGAATCTTTAAGAGAAGCCACTAGTATAGATTTAACAGGGAGTCCTGGCAATCAAGGGAATTGGAACAGCCAAGCTGTCAGCTTGAGACTGTCCAGATTGGGAGGGTAGGCACCCAAAGGATGAGAGATTAGATCTGAGCAGGGATCCAGAATCCACGGAAAAGCTAGAAGATGAGACCAAAGGAAGGGGAACCAAACTTGACGAGGCCAGAATGGGGCAATGAGGATCACTCTGCTCCCCAGTTGGCAAGCTTTCTGAAGAAACTTTGGAATGAGTGGTAATGGTGGGTAAGCATACAGTAAACCGGGGGGCCAAACATGGACAAGAGCGTCTCTGGGGGCATCCTCTGGTGAAGGAATCACTGCGAAGAACTCACTGCACTTTGTGTTGGAAGGAGATGCAAAGAGATTGCAGCAAGCCTGTCCCCATGCAAGGAATATCTCCTCTGCTACTGACTGTTTCAGACACCACACGTATGGCATCAGAATAGCCTGACTCAATCTGTCCGCTAAAATGTTGGAGCATCCCAGGATGTGCGTTGCAATCAGAAACCGACCAGTGGAAATCGCCCACTCCCACACTCTCATGGCCTCGCAACACAGAGGGTAAGATCTGGTTTCCCCCTGCTTGTTGATGTACTAGACAACTGACATGTTGCCTGAATGAATTGCAGTCGTACCCAGAGGAAGGACAGTGTGGAAGGCTTTCAACATTAAAAGCACTACACTCATCTCTAGAACATTTATGTGCAACTTGGTCTCTATCTGGGACCACGTGCCTTGGACCATCCTTCCCGAACAATGTCCCCCCCACCTGAGTTGGGAGGCATCCGTGGTCACTGTGGCTTGGGCTGGAGATGACACGAAAGGGCATCCCGCTGCAACTTCCGGTGAATGAAGCCACCAAAGGAGAGACATCCTGCAGGTGTAACTGATCCTTATCTGAAAATCCATGGGAAGGTCTAGCCAATACCATTGAACAGCTAGAGTCCACTGAAGAACCCGCATGTGAAGGCATGCAAAGGGGAGGATAGAGATTGTGGCAGCCATAGAGCCCAGGGCTCGGAGAACATTGCTCGCCTTTGGAAATCTGAGGTCCATGATTAGAGCAATGTGGTACCTGAGGTTTAAGATCCTATCTGGCATTAAGAAGACTTTTAGTTGCAAAGTGTCTAGCCATGCCCTGATAAACTCTAAGGCTTGTACAGGTTGCAAAAGGGATTTGTGAACATTGACTGTAATCCCCAGCCAATCTGCCAAGAGAAGGAAGTAGCCTTGGGCCAGACAAAGAAGACGCTTAGTGGATGCAGCAAAGAGTCAGTTGTCCAGGTAATGAAATACCTGAATTCCCTGAAGCCTCAGGTGAGCTACTACTGCTGCCATTACCTTGGTAAACACCCTGGGTGCTGTGGTGAGACCAAAGGGTAGAGCTCTGAACTGGAAGTGACTGGCTCCCAGCCAGAACTGAAGAAACCCCCTGGAACTTCTGTGGATCTTGATATGGTAGTAAGCATCCTGGAGGTCTAACGAGCATATCCAGTCACATTCTCGGAGATAAGGTAGAATGGACTGTAGGGTGACCATCCAGAACTTTTGTTTGGTGACAGACAGGTTCAATGTTGACAGGTCTAGAATGGGCCTGAGGTCTCCCGTCTTTTTTGGCACTAAAAAAAACCTGGAGTAAATGCCTAATCCGGACTGGTTGAGGGGGACTGGTTTGATGGCTAGTTTGTGAAGCAGCTTTGAAACCTCTAGAGCTGCGGCCTCCCTGTGAGTGGGTGGGACATCCAGGAGGCATCTGGTAGCACTTGGAGTGGCAACAAATGGGATAGTGTAGCCTCTGGATATTATTTGTAGTACCCAGCGACCTGCAGTTATGGACTCCCATGCCACTGGGTGCAAGGACAATCTCCCCCCGACTGCCTCCAGAGTAGAACAGTCGGGCAACCCCTCAGGGCTGCTGCATGGGCCTGTCAGAAAAAGGTTCCCTAGACCCAAAATTCCTGGGATCCCCTCTACCTCTAGGTCAGCATCGATCCTGTCCCCCTCTACCTCTGGGGGATGAGTTGTCCTGAAACTCCCGGAAAACTGTGATTTCTGGAACCACATCTTCTTTTTCCCTCTTTGGTTCCTAGAAAAGGACTGCTGAGGGTTAGAGAAGTGGATCCCGATGGCAGACAAAGTATTCCCGTCTTTTTCACTCTGGACAAGAGTCACGTACTGTCTTGCTGAAAAGGGAAGAACCATAACAGGGAGCATTGGTAAATGACGCCTTGAAAGGGTCTGCAAACTGACACAACCTGAGCCAGGTGTGTCGCCTCATGGCTACGCCCATCCCAGCTGGCCTAGCTGCTCCTTCCATGGTGTGGGAAAGGAGCCACATGGACATGTTTGATACAGATTTCAGAGTCGACATCTTCGCAGAGAACAGTTGTTTGTCCTGCTGCAATAAAGACTCTAGGGGAGACTCAATGAATTCCGAGACAAGGTCTCACTGCAGCTGTATAACATGTACCAAATAGTTCAGTGCACGGATAGAAAAGGTTGCTGATGAATAAATGCGCTTCCCAAACCTATCCACCGACCTGGACTCCTTGTCCAGAGGGTGGACTGAGGAACTCTCTTGCGCGAGTTCCTTCCTGGTGGCTGCTGTGACCACCATAGCATCAACGGGGGCTCCTTTAGACCAAGGTTGTCTGTCCATGGGAGGAGAAAGAATCTTGTCAGGGTGTTTGGGGATCGGCTCTATGGTGTCAGGCTCCTTCCATGCCCGTGTGGTGATAAGATCCACCAAGGGGTCCACTGGCAGGGACAACCAGGAAGTAGATGGGCCCATGCCAAAAGCCTCCAGGAACACAGACTCATCTGTAGAAGGTTTTGAAGCTGACCAACCTCTCCTCTGGAGGGTGACCTGGGGGAACCTTCTCCTTCATCTAAATCTGTGTCTGTAGTAACGGACTCAGGGGAGTCCAAGTGCCTCCTTTTGCACTTGCACTTATGGGGGCCTTCCTTAGTGGGACTCTCTGAAGAGAACTCATGAGCCATGGGGGGGGGTTCCCCAAGGAGAATAACCTGGGGCTCCTCTGGCACGGGCTGACCCTGAGAGAGGTTGAAGGGAGTCGTCACCAAATCCAGTGGAGGCTGGTTGGAATACGAAGAGATGGGCTGAGGTCTCAATCCCTGGGAGAGAACCCTCTCCACCACTTCAAACGCTGAAGGAGAGTGCACCTCCTTGGCACCCAGCAAGGAAGAAGCTCTCCCTGGGTCCGAAGTGGGGATCAGAGCCGAAGCAAGGGTAGCCTGAGCTCCAAGGGAATGGTTTGGATCCGAAAAGGTCGGAGCCGAAGATGGATCCAATCCCTCGGGCCTGACTCCCTGTCCACAGCTCTGAAAGTCACTTGGATCTGAACTGGCCGGATGCAAGGAACTCAAGGTAACGGCCGGAGTCAAGGTTGCAGGAACCATCGTCGCCGAGCTACCAGCTCCAAAGAGTCTCGGCTTCAAATACCCCGAAGCAGCCACATGGATCAGGGAAGGATTAATAGGATGGAATAAGGGCATGGAGGTCACCCCTCCAGAGGGAGAGGGGCAGGGCAAGACTCCCGTCTGTATTTGGGTCTGAATAAATCTCTGCATCATCCTGTACATGTTCAAGTCTGATAGACTCCAAGTCGATTGCGAAGTGGTGACCGACTCGGATCTGGCTGGTCTGCAAAGCAAAGGTGAGGAAGGTCTCAGGTCTGAAGGCTCCATCGGCTCTGGCGAGAAACAGAGTGAGCGGAGCCTAGGAGAAGCTGGTCTCAGAGTCTTTGATGGTGGACTAGGGAAGGATTCCCTATCTGGAGACCTTTTGTGAGACCTATCCCTTTTCCTCTTTTTGTCTTCCTTGCATCCTTCTTTATCCTTGTGTTCTTTTTCTTTGTCTTTTTCTTTGTCTTTATCCTTATCCTCTCCCACACCAGCATGAGTGGGAGTTTGAGTCCCTTCTGAGGGGGGGGGGGTTGGCGGGAATACCAGAAACCGAGGCCGTGGCAGAATCCATCATGGAGAAGACCCTTGGCAACCAATTTGGCCTTCCTATCCCTGAGGGCCCTAGGGTTAAAACTGGCACAAATTGTACACTGAATAGACAAATGAGGCACTCCAAAACAGAGTACACACAGAGTGTAACCATCGGCCGGTGAGAGAACCTACCTCCCCCCACCCATGCAAGCACTGCCTTATAAGCAATTACCAATTCATTGCTTAAAAAATAAACCTCCAGAGTGAATGCTACTTGTTAAAGTAGAATGAAGTTGCAAAGTACTGTCTGAAAAGCTTTGCAAAACTGAGTAGCTGTGTGTGTGTTTTGGACAAGAATTCTCCTGACAGTAAAAATAAGGTTGCTTATAGCTGTTTTCTGGTTGTATATTTTCCTAGAAGGCAAGACCCTGTATGTACTAAACTGCAGCTGCTAACTCTAACAAAGCCCATCAGGAAAGGAATGCCACTACTGATCAATACCTACTTAGTTCCTGTCAATAGGTGAAGCCATGGATAAATGCCTGCTTGGTCTGCAAAGACCAGGCATTCATCCCTGTAAACCAGCAGCCCACCTTGCTGGGAGTCTCACATTCAGGTGTCATTCTAAAAAAACTAAACAAGAAAGATGATATGGAAGCTTACCTGGTAGATTGTAAAAGATACACAACTGAAGGCAAAGTGGCTCAAGCCAAATAGGCCAGACTTTTGGCATCTCATTTAACTTAGGATTCTCTGAAAATATATATAGATTTATAAGATGCTGATATATATGACTATCTGAAATTAAAATGTGAGATCTTCGGAAAAACTGGAGCCTCACCAGAAGCACAGTCTCATAAGTTTCACAACTGGACATTTACTATAGTAGACTGGCAAAGTCACAAATGGCTGACTTAGTGTACATTTTAAAACTGAGACTAGGACTTAATGTGAGCAACATAAATAAATTGTAATATTCTTGACAGTAGACAAGTCTAAAAGAGTATTTTCCTACTAATTTAAGAGACTGAGTATTCCAATGTGACATTAAGTCTTTTGAAAAGCTAATTTAGCTGAACATCCATTATTTGAAGTGAATGAGTATTAACAATAGACTATTATGTAATGTATTACATAAATATGCTACTTTTCCTGCAAACAAGAAAAATGTCATCATCCTGAGTTATTTTTTAAAATGTAAAAATGGGCATATAGGCAAGTGCTGCACAGTTAGTGACAAAATATATGCCTGTAAAACCTGTTAATGCTGGGCAACAAATTGTACCTAAAAGCATGACTTTAAAATGTGAACCTATGGAATGCGATAAAGATTAACTTTTATATGCTACTAGTGTAGAATCCGCTCTATGTCACTGTATTGTAATTAAACTTGCCAAATGTAATATTGACATAATAGGAGAAGAATTGCAGAAATTGCAGGATTAATTGAACTTGATTACATTAGTTAAATTACAATATGTTTGCAAGTAGAAAACAACCAGTAAGCTGAAAACACACATAATATGTGTACATGAGGACACGAATAACACAGGTAGAAAGATAAACTCTTCTTGGTAAAGTATTACCCTGTACTTTTAGTGCTTAACATATGATGTGATGACTTGCCAAGGGATTCTCTGACTGAAACAACTAGGGATGTTATGGAGAGAAAAGGTTAACTTGGATATACTGCTAGAAATACTTAACACCAATTATTAATATAGTATAGAACTAAGTGATATAAAAAACTAAATGGGTAGAAGGGCTAGATATATCTGAGACCAAGACTTTCCACAAGGCTCCAGCTGTTAAAATAATAAAGGATGCCAGTGTAGAGACTGGTAGAGAAGGGTAATCTTCCCAAAAGAACTTAGTAGTTAAAGCAATATGAGAAGTTTGGAAAGCAACTAAGAATAGCCTTTGGTTAAAAATCTAAGGGAATTGGGTTCAGATCCTGAGAAGGAAACTGAGGTATGTTATACTGACAGAGAAGGGAAAGGAGAACCAGTCAAAAACAGAGGCAGGACTCTGAGTAAGAAAAATGGGAAAAATACTGAAGATTAGAAAGGGTTTTTACCAAAATCCCTAGTGGAAGAAAACTATTTTCATGAGTTGCCTTTTATAGGAGGTGAACTAGATGAAGGGTGAAAACTTGTGTCATTATTCATAGGGTAAGAACCCATGGCCTCCAGTTAATGTCAGCACCAAACTGTTATTTGGAAACCATGCAAAAGGAAAAAATATATATCTAAAAAGGAAGAAACATCTCTCTCTCCCTCTGTATATATATATATATATATATATATATATATATATATGTATATATATATATATATATATATATATATATATATATATATATAAAGCTACAATGCAAAAAAAGACTCAAAGCAGACTGAGAGTTTAACTTCTCAGTTTAACATTTCATCTTATTGTCCTAATTACAAGCGGACTTCATCAGAAATGAGGTTTAAAAATAATTAATCATTTTATATATATATATATATATATATATATATATATATATGTATATGTGTGTGTGTGTACTCAATCAGATAACCAATGGCGAGCATAAGCATTTAGACAAACAAGCACAATTTACCATAACAAATTTTTATATACACACTTCCTACTTGAAACAACCTCCTTTATAATAGAAACATTTTAATAAAACATTTAATATTTAAATGCCCATTCAGTCCTGGTGGTAATCAGCATCCAATCTAATTTGCCACTTTAATTCATTAACCTCCAATTTGTAAATTATGTCCCCACCAAACTCTACAACTTTAGTAATATCCAAAATGAAAAAAGAAACTTTTTAAATAACTCAGATTCTACTTAGCTAATGTGATAGCCATATTAGCACTTTTTATAGCATAAACATGTTCACTAGTATGCTTAGTTTTCTAACAGTTTTACCAAAGTAAAAACTGTCACAGAATTCACAATAAAAGACCCCCCCCCCCCCTTCAGTGTTTTACAGCATAATACAGTTGTTTAAATTACAGTGTGTATATAAAATTTGGTAGAGTATTTAATTTTTGATGGAAAAAAAAAACCAGCCACTGGGGATGCACAAGCCTGTGCATTTCTTTGTGCCGGTCCCAAGCCTGGATAAATGGGGAGTGTTGCATCAGGAAGGGCATCCGGCGTAAAATTTTGCCAAATCATACATGTGGACAACAGTACAAATATACATACCAGATCGGTTGAGGCCCGGGTTAACAATGATTGCCACCAGTACTGTTGGCAAACAGGGTGCTGGCAGAAATTGGGCTACTGTTAGCCGAAGGAGGAGAAGAGGGGGAAGGCATGCCTGAAGGCAGATAAAGGCTAGGACTGTGGTAGTGAGGGTCAGAACTTTGAATGTTGGCAGTATGACTGGTATAGGGAGAGAGCTAGCTGATATGATGGACAGAAGGAAGGTTGGTATATTGTGTGTGCAAGAGACCAGATGGAAGGGGAGCAAGGCTAGGTGTATCGGAGGGGGATTCAAATTGTTTTATCATGGTGTGGATGGGAGGAGAAATGGCGTAAGGGTTATCCTGAAGGAACAGTATGCTGAGTGTTTTGGAAGTGAAAAGAGTGTCAGATAGAGTGATGTTTATGAAGCTGGAAATTGATGTTGTAATGATGAATGTTGTTAGTGCATATGCTCCACAAGTTGGGTGAGCGATGGATGAGAAAGAAACATTTTGGAGTGAGTTGGATGAAGTGGAGATGACTGTAACCAAGGGTGAAAGACTGGTGATTGGAGCTGATTTCAATGGGCATGTTGGTGAAGGGAACAGAGGGGATGAGGAAGTGATGGGTAGGTATGATGTTAAACAAAGGAATGCAGAAGGTCAGATGGTAGTGGATTTTGCAAAAAGGATGGACATGGCTGTGGTGAATGTGTATTTTAACAAGAGGGAGGAGCACAGGGTGGGATACAAGAGTGGAGGAAGATGCACACAGGTGGATTATATCTTATGTAGAAAGGCCAGTCTGAAAAAGATTGGACACTGTAAAGTGGTGGCAGGGGAAAGTGTAGTTAGGCAGCAAAGGATGGTGGTTTGTAGGATGACAATGGTGATCAAGAAGAGGAGGAGGAGTGTGAGGGCAGCACCAAGGATCAAATGGTGGAAATTGAAAAAAGTGTAATTGTGAGGTGGAGTTCAGGGAACAGTTAAGACAGGCATTGGGTGGCAGTGAAGAGTTACTGAATAGCTGGGTAACTGCAGCAGAGATAGTAAGAGAGATGGCTAGAAAGGTGCTTGGTGTGACATCTGTAAAGAGGAAGGAGGACAAGGAGACCTGGTGGTGGAATGAAGAAGTACAGGAGAGTATACAGAGAAAGAGGTTGGCAAAGAAGAAGTGGGATTGTCAGAGAGATGAAGAAAGAAAACAGGAGTATAAAGAGATGAGGTGCATGGCAAAGAGAGAGCTGGCGAAGGCTAAGGATAAGGCGTATGAAGAGTTGTATGAAAGCATGGACACTAAGGAGGGAGAAAAGGGCCTGTACCAATTGGCTAGACAGAGGGACCGAGCTAGTAAAGATGTGCAGCAGGTAAGGGTGATAAAGGATAATGAGGGAAACATACTCACAAGCGAGGAGAGTGTGTTGAGCAGATGGAAAGAGTACTTTGAGGGGCTGATGAATGAAGAGAATGAGAGGGAGAGACGGTTGGATGATGTGCGGATAGTGAATCATAAAGTGCAGTGGATTTGCAAGGAGGAAGTAAGGATAGCTATGAAGAGGATGAAGAATGGAAAGGCTATTGTTTCAGATGATATACCTGTGGAAGCATGGAGGTGTTTAGGTGAAATGGCAGTGGAGTTTTTAACTAGATTGTTTAATGAAATCTTGGAAAGTGAGAGGATGCCTGAGGAATGGAGAAAAAGTGTTTTGGTACAGATTTTAAGAATAAGGGTGATGTGCAGAACTGTAGTAACTACAGAGGGATTAAATTGATCAGTCACAGCATGAAGTTATGGGAAAAAGTAGTGGAAACTAGGTTAAGAAGGGAGGTGATGATTAGTGATCAGCAGTATGGTTTCATTCCAGGAAAGAGCACTACAGATGCGATGTTTGCTCTGAGACTGTTGATGGAGAAGTACACAGACGGTCAGAAGGAGTTGCATTATGTCTTTCTGGACTTAGAGAAAGCATATGACAGGGTGTCTAGAGAGGAGTTGTGGTATTGTATGAGGAAGTCGGCAGTGTCAGAGAAGTATGTAAGAGTGGCACAGGATATGTACAGGGGTAGTGTAACAGCGGTGAGGTCTGTGGTGAGAGTGATGGATGAGTTTAAGGTTGAGGTGGGATTACATCAAGGATCAGCTCTGAGCCCAATCATATTTGCAATGGTGATGGACAGGTTGACAGATGAGATCAGACAGGAGTCCCCGTGGACTATGATGTTTGCAGATGACATTGTGATCTGTAGTGAGAGTAGGGAACAGGTGGAGAAGACCCTGGAGAGGTGGAGATATGCTCTAGAGAGAAGAGGAATGAAGATCAGCAGGACTAAAACAGAATTTATATGTGTGCGAATGAAAGGCAGGACAGAGGAATGGTGAGGATGCAGGGAGTAGAGGTGGCAAAGGTGGATGTGTTTAAATACTTGGGATCAACAGTTCAGAGTAATGGTGAGTGTGGAAGAGAGGTGAAGAAGAGAGTACAGGCAGGATGGAGTGGGTGGAGAAGAGTGTCAGGAGTGATTTGTGACAGACGAGTAACAGTAAGAGTGAAAGGGAAGGTCTACAAGAGGGTAGTAAGACCAGCTATGTTATATGGGTTGGAGGCAGTGGCATTGCCAAAAAGGCAGGAGTCAGAGCTGGATGTAGCAGAGTTAAAGATGTTAAGATTTGCACTGGGTGTGACGAGGGTGGACAGGATTAGGAATAAGTATATTACAGGGTCAGCCCAGGTTGGAAGGTTTGGAGACAAAGCCAGAGAGGCAAGATTACATTGGGTTGGACATGTGCTGAGGAGGGATGCAGAGTATATTGGAAAAAAGATGCTAAGGATGAAGCTGCCAGGTAACCAGAAAAGAGGAAGGCCTAAGATAAGGTTTATGGATGTGGTGAGAGAGTACATGCAGGTGGTTGGTGTGACAGATCAGGATGCAGAGGACAGGAAGAAATGTAAACAGATGATCCACTGTGGTGACCCCTAACGGGAGTAGCCGAAAGAAGAACAAAGATTTATTTTTTGATGAAAATGTGTATATTTACTGTGCTTTTACTGTGTTTGTCTGTTGAAATGCTTATGCTCATCAGTGGGCACCTAATTGTGTACTATATATAATGATATTTATTTTTAACTTCATTTCTGATGAAGTCCTTTGTATATAGGACAAAAGCGCTAAACTGAGAAATTAAACATAGTCTGCTTTGAGTTTTTATTTCTTTTGTTTATACTGTAGACTTCATACAGTTTTTTTTTCTTTGGTTAAAAAGTGAACTTTAGAAAAAGGTTATAAACTGAACGTAGGAACCTGCTGAATAGACATCAGTTTTGTTTTTTATTGCACCTTGTTTACTGAAAGAAAGCTACATTTTATTTATCTGTGTAAATAAACTTGTATTTTGAAACATGAAAAGTTGTCTAAAAGTTTTGTTTCTAAAAACCACTAGAAAGATACTACAATTAAATGCATATACACACAAGCAGGCACATCCACATGCACACTAGAGAGCACACACACACACACACACACAAACATGTGGGTGTGTGTAAATATATATATATATATATATATATATATATATATATACACATATATATATATATATATATATATATATATACACATATATATATATATATATATATATATACACATATATATATATATATATATATATATATATATATATATATATATACACACACATATATATGGTGGTGGTGCTGCGGTAGCGTTGTCCCCTCGCAGTAAGTCGCTGTCCGGTTCGATTCTCAGCTAGAGCGTCTTCTGTGTGGAGACATGCATGAATGGGCGTACCTTCATTGAAGGTTGAGTGTCAGGGCTGGTAACTCGGCATGTAAAAATCAACTACCAATCATTAGTGGACTGGAGTTCCGCTGTGGCGACCCCTAACCGGAAAAAGCTGAAAGACACAACAAGATATATATATATATATATATATATATATATATATATATATATATATAGTTAGTTAGTTATATACATATAGACACAAACACACTTCAAATGTATATATAAATGGATATCTATTTATATCTATCATCTATGTATATATATATATATATATATATATATATATATATATATGTGTGTGTGTGTGTGTGTGTGTGTGTGTATGTGTGTGTGTGTGTGTGTGTGTGTGTGTGTATATATATAGGAAGGTTGAAGACAGATGAAAGACAACAACACAGATGGAACGTTATGGTAAGAACATAACTTCTTTATCTGATGTTGTTGCTTTTATCTGATCATCAATCCATGGGACTGAGTCCCTAGCTACTTAGACTCTAAGGAAGGATGTTCCAGAGCACAGCAGAGCCAAAGGACGCTCAGCTTCTGGAAATTATGTCCAATTTGTAGTGGTTGATAAAGGTATGAGGGTTAGCCCACGTACAGGGGATATAAAAAGTGTACACACCCCTGTTAAAATGTCAGGTTTTTGTGATATAAAAAAATTAGACCAGAATAAATAATTTCAAAACTTTTCCCACCTTTAATGCGACCTATTTTTGGACCAGAATGCAGAGGAGGTAGAAATGGATTTGGTGGAATTGACTTTCACTTTGTCTGGTAAGGGAATATGTTTTACATTATAAATCAAGTGGATACACTTGGAAATCCAATTAGAAATTGTCACTTTGGAAACCAGTCTTCCTAGTCTGGACTTTGAAAAGAGGCAAATAATTGATCTGACTTGTGAAAGGATTTGGTTCTATCCAGATAAAATCTCAACTGTCTATGTACGTCCAGAGAATGGAGTCCGTATTCCCCTTTGTTTTGGAAGTTGGGGAAAAATGGTAGGTTGATCTATTGTTTGATGTTGCCCTCCGAAGCAACTTCTGGGACAAATGAAAGATTAGTGCAGAGGGTAAATCTGTCCTTATGAAGAATAAGGTACAGGGGCTTGATGCATAATGCTTGCAGTTCTGAAACTCCCTTTGCTGAGATAATAGCTATGAGAAATGTAGTTTTCCAGGATAAGATTTGAAGGTCCACTTTGGCAGCTGGGGGGAGATGTTAAGGCCTGAAGAACTAAAGTGAGATCCCAAAGGAGAGTGATTTCTTTAACAGATGGACAGAGAAGGAAAGCACCCTTGAGAAACATTTTTCAAAGTTTTGAAGAAGCCAAAGAAGAGGCACTAAAACCAACATGGTAATTAGAAATGGCTGCTAGTTGCACTTTGATGGTAGACGAACTGGGACCTTTGTGAAAAAGGTTAGAAAGAAAATCCAAGATAAAGGGAATAGGAACAAAAAAGGTCAACTTTGTGTTGCTGAACCCAAATAGAACATCTCTTCCACTTACTAGCATAGATTTTCCTAGGGGAAGCTTTGTGGGCTGCTAAAATGATATTATTAACAGAGGATAACAAGAACTTTAGCCATCACTGGAAGTGGATTAGCCAAGCTGTCAACCTGACATTGACAATGTCCAGGTGAAGGTGACCGGGCGGGTGTGAAAGAAGATCCTGAGATGGATACAGAGTCCAGGAAGGACACAATAGATGAGACCATAGCATGTGAAACCAGATTTGTCGAGGCCAGAATGGAACAATGAGGATGACCTTGCACTTCAACCTCCTGGCTTTCTGAAGGAATTTTGGAATAAGGCGCAAGGGAGGGAATGCATACAGAAGCCCGGGGGGGGGGGGGCAAGCGTGAACTAGAGCATCTCTTGAGGATTCCCCTGGTGGAGGAATTAGAGTGAAGAACTTGCTGCACTTTGTGTTGGAAGGTGAGACAATGAGATTGCAGAAAGGATAACCCTATTTCGGGAAGATCATGTTCGCCACTGCTGGGTTGAGAGACCACTCATAAGGCATTAGCAGGATTCGGCTGAGCCCATCGGCTAGAACGTTGGACTTCTCCGGAATGTGCGTTGCGATAAGAAAATCAGATGGAAGAGGTCGCCCATTCCCACAATTTCATGGCTTCTCAACATAGGGGTTAAGATATGGTTCCTCCTTGTTTGTTTATATACCAGACTACCAACATATTGTCTGTCTGGATAGCTATAGTCTCAGTCTGAAGAGAGCCCTGAAGTGCTTGCAACACCAGAAGCACTGCTCTCATTTCCAGGACATTTATATGCAAATTGGTCTCCAGGGCTGACCATGTGCCTTGGACCGTCTTTCCCAGGTAATGCCCCCCACCAAACCTCTCAACTGTGCAGATTTTTGGAGAATGTCCAGATTTTTTAATTATATTTTTGGTCTGTTCCTCATAAAATCTGTGTTTTTCTGAAAAATTGCTGGAATGATCTGAGGACTGAAGTCACTAAATAATAATATACATTTGAGTTTCAGACTTCAAATCTTTCAGAAAATGTATGTTACAACACATCCTATTACTCTAGCAACTTGCTAAGCTTATAAGAGTAATATTTAAAATATATCCCTGTTTTTGGGCCTTTGTCCCCCCTTTTTGTCAGTCTTTGTCCAATTTTCTTGCACTGAGAGGTTGAGAGGTATGCCCCCCCATCCCAGCTAGGAAGCGTCCATGACCACTGTGGCTGAAGGTGTAGGAGGTAAGAAAGGATGAACGTCCAGAAGATTTTGAGGGTGAAGCCACCACATCAGAGAAAGTTTGCAGATCCTTGACAATCATACTGGATGAGAGAGAGAGGAAGATCCAAGAGAGACCATTGCACTGCCAGGGTCCATTGAAGTACTCTCATATGAAGATGGGCTGTGGGAATAATGGCAATGGTTGCAACCATGGACCCCAGAGCTCGAAGAACCAGATTCGCCAGGGGGCATGGAATGTGTAGAATTTGTCTGATATAAAGCTGTAATGACAGGACTCATTGGTGAGGAAGAAAGTCCTTGAACTGTAAAGTGTCAAGACATGCTCCTATAAAGTCTAGGACCTGTACTGATTGGAGATGTGACTTTTTCAAGTTGACAGAAATTCCCAAGTACTGAGCTGGTTGAAAGATGTAATTCCAGACTAGCAATAGTCGATGTCTGGTGGAAGCAGCTATGAGCCAGTCATCCAGGTACGGAAATACTTGGAAACCCTGCAGTCTGAGATGGGCTGCCACTACTGCCATGACTTTGGTGAACACCCTGGGGGCTGTGGTGAGACCAAAGGGGAGTACTCAGAACTGGAAGTGACTGGCTCCCAGTAGGAAGCGGAGAAACTTCCTGGAGTGCCTGTCCATCTTTATATGGTAGTACATATCTTGGAGGTCTATGGAGCACATCCAGTCATTCTCCTGTAACACTGGGAGAATGGACTGAATAGTGATCATCTGGAACTTTGTTTTGGTAATTGATTTGTTCAGATCGGTGAGGTTTAGTATAGGTTTCAAGTCCCCTATCTTTTTTGGCACCAAAAAGAATCTTGAGTAGATGCCTGATCTAGACTGGTCTGGCAGAAATAGCTGGATGACTCTTTTTCGTAGCAGACTGAAAATTTGCACAGCTGCTGCCTTCCTCTGATTGAGTGGAACATCGGGGAGGGTTTTTCTGGGTTTGAGATTGGGCAGAAAAGGAATGTTGTACCCTCTGGATATGATGGTCAACACCCAATGGTTTGTGGTGATGGCTTCCTAGGCTGTTGGGTGAAGAGACAGATGGCCCCCGACTGCCTCCAGAGTGAAGCAGTTGGGCAACCACTCAGGGTTGCGGAAAAGGTTTTTCTGAGAAAGGTTCTTGGAAACCCTGGTTTCTGGGACCCCCTCTGTCCCCAGGGTGGCATCCACTGTCTCCCCCTCTGCCTCTGGAAGAAACCTCTTCCTGAGACTGAAAGGAAGAGCTCTGGGACTTATGAAACTACAACTTCTAACCACCATGCTGTTTCCGGGAAAAGGATCTTTGTGGGTAGCAAAGTGAATCCCTACAGCAGAAAGCATCTTCCCATCTTTCTTGCTCTGAGAGACAGTGTCGTGAACGGATGGACCAAAAAAGGCTGATCTGTTGAAAGGGGCATTGGTGAATGATGCCTTGAAGGGTTCAGAAAAATCACAAAGCCGTATCCAGGCATGGTGTCTAAGAGCAATGCCAGAACCGACTGCTCTAGAAATTCCTTCTGCAGCATGTGAATGTAGCCTCATAGAGATGTTGGATATGGCAGTGAGGGTGGCCAGCTTAAAGAAGACAGATCTCTTCTCCTCTTCAGGCTGAGTGATCTCTTTGATAAGATCCCTCTGAAACCTGGTGAGGTCGGTCAAATAGTTCAGCGCCCTCAGAGAGAAGGTTGCTGAAAAATAAACCCGCTTCCTGAATCTCTCCAAAGACCTAGAATCCCTGTTAGGGGGATTTTCAGTGGAACTCTCTTGAGTGAATCCTGTTCCAAAGGCCTTGAGGAATACGGATCCTTCCAGATAAGGGTTTTGGGTAGACCACCCACCTTTCTGCCTGAGGATTTCCATAATGTCTCCAAAGGAGACGTCATCAAGTGGGGATCTGGGGAACCCTCCTCCTTCCTCAAAATCAGTGTCATTGGTAAGGAACTCTGGAGGTGAGTCCCAGTGACTCCAACTGCACTTGTGCTTTCCATGGATCTCCTCAGCGGGAAGATCTGGGGAGCCACCAGAAGGCTGTTGGGTTCCAGCTGTGGAGCAAGGTTCAAGGCCTGAGGAACAGGCAATCCCTGAGAGGACATGAGGGATGTCTGCTGCAAAGATACAGAGGGAGCCAACAAGGTATCCAAAGTGGGGAGTGTCACGGCCCTCACTGGAGTTGAGAGAACTCTCTGCACCACCTCAAATTCCGAAGGAGAGCGAACATCCAAGGACAACTCCACCGAAGACACTGCCATTGAAAACCCTGGGCCCCACTTGCCCCCTGTGCCAAGGAAGCCGTCGGAGCCAAACTGTTAAATGCTGAGAGGTAGGGATGGATCCAAAAGCCTCAAACACGATGCCTACCCCTCGGTCATGGAGCCAAAGTTGCACCTTCAAGATTCTATTGGCGCCGAACTGGTCAGAGCCAAAGCACTCAGAACTACCACTGGAGTCGAGGAAAGAATACTCATCTGGACCGAGTTCTCGACACTCTGAATCTTCAGACCAGAAGGCTCTGAAGCCGAGAATTGGATCAGAACAGAAGCCAAAGGTAAAGGTTGGGGTTGGGTGCTCACAGCTCTGGAGGGAGATGGAGAAGGCAGAACCGCCATCTGCATCTGTGCACTCAGAAAATGCATCAAATTCCTGTCTATCTTGGCGTTGGAGAAGGAGTGACAGGATCTGGCAGATGAAGCAATGGACCCCAGTCTGGAGTGGTGCCTGGGGGAGGTGAGGACCAGGGAAGCACGGGCAGGAGAAGGTTCAGGCGAGACCCTTGGAGTGGTTGGGCAGGGAGAGGGGTGCTTTCTTTTGGGGAAGGGAGAACGAGAAACCCTGGAATCTGTAGGCCTCTTATGAGGCCTGTCTTCCTTGGGGGCTTTGTCTGAGTCTTCAGACTTAGCTGGGAGCTCCTGGTCAGATCTGGAGGGAGTTTGGGCTCCTAAAGGAGAGGCCTGTGTAGAAGAAGAGGGGAGCAGGCCCTTTGGGATAAGTTTGTTCCTCCTGTCTATCAGTGTTTGCTGGTTGAAGCCCATGCAGATAGAACAGGAGGACTCTAGGTGACTAGCACCCAAGCAATAAACGCACAGGGTGTGGGCACTGAAGAGTGGTATTTTGTGCCCACACCCTCTGCATTTTTTAAACCCAGCCTTAGGGGCTTCGGACATAGTAGAAGAATGAAAGAAGATAGAAAGTAAATCCAGTCTGCAAATATTTTTTTTATTTTTTGCTGGAGCGAAGAACAAGCTGAAAAATAGTAAGAAGGGAAGAAAGGTGGAGAAATATCAAAACAGTTGCTCACAGTAACCTAAACAAACAATCCCAGGAGGAGCTCATATGAAAGCTGATATCCATGATGGTGGCAAACGAGATCTGAGGTAGTGATGGTGGAGTAGGGAATTGTGGGTGGAGGAGGAGCTCAGTTCTTGGATTCAAGCTATGTAATGCAGCCAAGTCAGATCAGAGCTCAGATCCGAACCCATGGGTTGAAGATCATATGAAAGGAACAACATCAGATTATACAGTTTTGTATAGCTATGCTGGGAGAAAATACACTAAAGTAGGGCCTTTAAATTGTGTCAGTTGTATCCTAAGCAGAGGAATTAGACAATCTGACAGGGTGGACCTACCCCAGACCTGTATAAAATATGCATACACCTTAAATTATGGCTTTCTCTCAATACTCTGAACCAATGGAGTACAGACTTGGAAATTTTAACTGAGATATTGTTAGGGGCTGCTGCAGCTATTCTACATCTGTATGTGCTAGATGCTGAAGTCAGTACTGCTGGTGCTGCTGACAACAGGCCTAGGCTGAGAAGGAGAAGAGTGTTCAGGCCCAGGGTAACCCTCCAGAAGTTACATGAACTGGAGATTGTAGAGCAGTACAGGGTGGACAGGGACATATTACAAGGACTTAGTCAGCTCTGCCACCCTCAACTTGGAGCCAGAGCTAACAGAGATGAACCCATCCTAGTGGAAACTAAGGTATGTGTAGCCCTTAGGATACTAGTGACAGGTATTTTTCGAAGACCAACTGGGGATATGATGGGGGTGCCACAGGTATTGGCATCCAGGATACTCCACCAAACTCCTGGATGCTATGCCCTCACATGCCAGTGAGCACATATCTTTTCCCCTTTCCACTGAGGTGAGGGCCAGCAATATGCAACACTTTTACCTTGTAGCACACTATGCTGAAGTACTGGGTGCCAAAGATTGAACTGATGTACACATCAAGGCACCACTTGGTGAGCAGGGTAGAATCTATGTTAACTGGAAGGAATATCACTCCATCAACTGCCAAGTCGTGTGCAATGTCCAGGGGATTATCATGGATGTGTGTGCTGGCAACCCTGGCAGGTATCATGGTTCCCATATTTGGCACACATCACAGCTGTACCAGATATTTGCTGGGGGGACATCCCATAGGGCCATTTACTGGGGGATGCTGGCTATGCCCTGGACCCATGGATAATGACACCCATCAGAAATATACACACGTCCATGGAAGAACACCATAATGAAGCACACGCAAAAACTAGAAACATCATAGAGCACGTCTTTGGGCTTCTGAATTCACTGTTCTGGTGCCTCGATATATCTGGTGGAGCCCTGTTGTATATTTCATGCACATGTGCACAAATATTCACAGTATGTACTATGCTACACAATCTGATCCTGTGGAAAC
>NC_056734.1:930923198-931048198 GCF_019279795.1 Protopterus annectens
AACAGGCTACGGCCTGCTTCTTATCTTGGGATTAGTGCTAACATTTTGCTTCTGATGAGAGAAAAAGAAATGGACCATTGTATCTCAGCAGAGTGAGGCCATGGTGAGACCAGCAGTATTAGTAGCCAGGCAGTAGACATTCATGCGACTCCTCTCTTTTCAGCATTCTTGACACGTTCATTTTTTTGTTTTCAGTAAGCACTGCTTGATTTGCTTCTAACCTCAGAATAACTGCCTAAATACTTCATCCTCAACTTTTCAGGGTCTAAATATTAGCTTCCCCTCAAGTGTTTGGTAGTGCTCTGTACAGACTCAGACACCTTGAGTGACAATTTTCTTGAGAAAGCATGACAGAGTCTACTCCAATACTGAGTTGCACATGGGACAACTAGCCTGCAGTGACAAGCACTATCCCCATAGTTGCAAAACAGATGCTTGTGACATTCATTGATATTCTCAATACAACTATTTAATCAATAAAAAAGGATCTGTTGCTATGGATATGAGCCTTCCCACTGTGACCATTACCACCTTGGTGGGTATGGGCATCCTACGGCAATGTAAAAATTGCCTCATGTTTACCGGCAACCAGTTCATTCTCAAACAAACTGATATGGTATGTGAGAGATGCATTTACACAATGTCACTGGAGGCAAAGCTCTCACATAAAAATTCTGCTAATGTCAGTAAGGTAGTCAGTAGTACACACACCACACTCATCACACACAATTCCAAGCAGACATATGCTGAGGCACTGAAATATAACCTTCATAAATCACAAAGACCTCATAAATGAAGTACAGATAACAAATACCCTCAGCATCCCCAAATGCACTCTATAAAAACAGGATCCATATCAACACATAGTGCTACATCTCATAAAGGCTCAGCCTATAACCCCATAAGGCAAGCCACCACACAATCCAGCATTCTAGTCATTGTAGACTCCATTGTGAGACATACTGATGTCCCTCTCACCAAGCTGAGTAAGGGGAAAGGCGCAGTCAGTTGCTTATCAGGGGCTAGAATCCACCACATTATGCATGCACTCATGTCATTGGACCACAAGTAACACAAACTCAACATGTCGAAGATGCAACTATATTAACAGCCTTGAATACATATTCTCCTGCACACCAGTCAGTACAAATGACAATGAGCAGATTGTCAGCATGCACACCTCACCTCCCCCTCCACCCAAACCCACATCACACATACCTTCATATGCGGAGGTCCTCACCAGAAACATAAATAAACACCAGAGACCTCCCAAACACAAACACAAGCATGCTACAAATAATACTTCCATTGCAGAACATAACACACATAATAGCTCTCGCACTAGTGTCTCACCTGTCAAGCCCTTAAGGCAACACACAAAACCAAACATATTAGTCATAGGTAATTCCATTGTGAGACATACAGATGTCCCTCTCATCAGGATGGATAAGGAGAAGGTCACAGTCAGATGTCTGTCAGGTGCCAGAATTCGCTATATCATGCATGCACTCACGTATCCCAAAAAAAGGTACTGTTGTAACTCTGTCATAGTCCATGTTGGTGTGAATGACTTGAGACGTACCACTCTGGACTATATGAAGAGAGACATGACTGAGCTCTTGGACTATGTGTCCCAGGCAGGTATGTCCCTAGCCTTAAGCAGCATTTTACCTTCACCTAGGATGATGTCTCATTACAAACAGAAAATGACTGACCTAAAAAATTAGCTTAGTTTCTGGTGCCATTATAAGGGGATACAATAACTGTCAGCCTGGGATGACATGATCGACAGACCTCAATGCTTTACCACAGACAGTCTTCATCTGTCACCCCTGGAATTTCGGCTACTGGCCAAGGCTCTTGCCACTCCCATAGTGCCTTTTTTAGGCAGTGTCTCAAGGGCAAAATTCTCAATGTGAAAACTCCATACAAAAACAACCTCACGGTTATGCTGCTAAATGCTAGGAGTGTTAACATGAAACTGCACTCACTGGAAGCAGTCCTCACCATGGAAGACTTAGTCATTTGTGCAGACACAGAGGCCCAGTTCAAGGCTGCGGAGTGCACCTCAACCATATCAGGCTACACCTCTGTCCACATGTTCAGACCACAAATTGAAGGCTTGAAAACTAAAGGAGGTGGTGTATCAATATTCATTAAAGATAAATACACCTCCAGATTGGTTAAACTGTAAGATTCCCTGGAGATACTTCAGGTGTAATTAACTGTTGATAGGACACCTATTTAAGTCATTGTCAGATACAGGACCCCCTCCATGAATCAATACACCCACTCTGCCTATTTGTAAATACTTGAATCTATCAAGTTACATCTGAACACCCTGGCTTTGGGCAACTTTAACCCATCCTTTGACTGAGTAAATTACTCGTGCTCCAACTCACTTGCTCAAAGGTCCCTTGACTTCATTAACTCCAATGCACTGCACCAGCTGGTTGACAACCCCACAAGGGGCGTCAACATCCTGGATCTGGTTCTTACCAACATGGGTGGCCACTGTAGCACCCCCACTGTAAGGTCTTCCCTAGTGAGATCGGACCAAAAATCAGTCTCATTCAAAGTAACTGTCACCCCCCCCCCCCCAGCAGCAAATAAACTGAAACACTTCTCCAAAGCAGATTACTACCTCTTACAGGATGGTATAAGTAGATGTACTGCACCTTCCCCCTCAGATGGAATTGGCAACTATGCTGAGTTATACACCAATGCTTTATACAAACACCTGTATAACTGCATTGACTCAGTCATACCTGACTGGACCAAAACAAGCTCCGCAAGGAAGAGCAAACCTGCCTTGTGGACAGCTGCCATTAACAGGCTTTAGAATAAGAGGAAGAAATTGCTGTCTAAGAGAAAAAGGGAGTGAGCCCTAAACTGGAAACACTCCCTCCTCAGCTTAAACAAAGTGAAGTCCTCCAAAGCAAACTATGAATCCAAACTAGCTTCCTCAACTAAGGACAACCATAAGACGTTCTTTAGTTACATCCGTAACCTATAAGGAAAGGCCCAGATTTGTGCTGAACTGGTAATGATGCCACATATACTGAGCCTGTGGACACAGCTAACATGTTAGCAGACAGGTTCTGTGAAAACTTCACTCCCTTGTCCCCACCACACGTACCCCATAACATCCTTACCACCTGTCCCCTACCTTGTATCTCTAAAGAGCATGTCATAAATGCCCTAAGGCCAAAAACACAGAATTTATGGGACCTGATAACATCCCAGGCTGTGTCCTACATGGGCTCCAACACGAATTAGCAACACTATTGGATACTCTTTTCAATCATAGTCTAAGCACTGGCTTCATCCCAGACGAATGGAAAACATCCACCATTATTCTCTTGCACAAAGGTGATGCTTCTTCTGACCCCAGGAAGCCTGACTAGCCTTACCTGCAAGACCATGGAACGAATCATCATTGACCTTATCAACAAAGATATAGGTAAGCTCTAATCACTTGTTCCTACTTAGTTTGGATTTGTCAGATGGACATCATGCCTATGAAACATTGTGGACTTCTTCAAGACAGTCACCAAGGCCCTGGATGAGGGGAAATCTGTGAACACAGCCTACCTAGACTTAGCCAAGGCATTTGACACTATCCCCCACTCAGGCATCATTGACAAATTCACCCAGCTAGGTATCAACCCTTTTATGGTTAGATTTCAGAAAATAAGAAGAGACACCTCTAAAGGAAGCCTTACTTAGGAGAATCAGGTGCAAACAGAAGAAAAAGTAGCTTCCACCAAAGCGAATATGTTGCTTGCTATTTAAATTAATCAGAGTTGTGTCAGAACAATAGGATCTGATGAAGGTATCTTACTGAAAGCACTTATCCTGTCTAGACCTGTGACTGAAATATTCGTGCAGCTTGTGGTTTTAAAGTTTTATTAAAGGAAGTGATTTTAACTACATAGTCACTTTGGTGGAAGCTACTTTTTGTTCTGTTTGCACCTGGTTCTCCTAAGTAAGGCTTCCTTTAGAGGTGTCTCTTCTTATTTTCTGAATTCTTTGACTGTTTGCTGAAGCACCTCACATAGCAAAGGTAATATGGAAATGTTAAATGTTCAAAAAGCAACAACGGAAACGTTGCAAAAGAAAAATGCCTCCCTCAACACAGGTATGGCTAACCCCTTGTTTGGTTTAAATTTGAAGAATGGGACAAGATTAAATATAACTACTGAAATAAATGATAACATCTATAAAGAAGTGGAAAATGCAGTGTATAAGCTTAAAAGGTTACAATGGCAGCATTTCCATATGGAAGCCTGCTTGCATCACAATATAATACCAAGGGGCTTGAGAATAAGATGTATGCCGAGCTACGAAATACATATGCCAATATCCCAAGCTACTTGCAAAATGGCTAGAAATTAATATTGAAATTAGTTTTCGGTATATGCGACTCCTAATAGAGTATTTTAAGCCAGAGGAGAAAGAAGTTTCTGCCCTCATTGAAAACAAACAGAAGAAGCTGGAGACTATGAAGCTGTCTGATAGTTGTTTAATTAAGTTGGAAAACTTGCAAGATAAGTTAGACATCTATGACATCAAGCTGAAAACTGTTAAAACAAATAAGTTAATGAGAGATTATAATGATTTTGCAAGTGGACATTTATTTGAATGGCCTAAAGAAAATACATTTTATACTAGAGACTTACAATATAACAAGAACAACAAAGGGAATGAAGAGGGAAGGGCTGTGCTTCAGATTAATGTGCATGCTGAAGTGCATAACAACCCTTGCAATAGGGAACAACAACCAGAAGTAGTCACACAGAATTTAACAAATATAAAAAATAATGGAAGTGTGGTATCTGCTGAGATAAGAGAAAGTGATGTCATTACACCACTACAGAATATAGACAATGTAGGAAGTGGTGCAGAACATGATGAGAGCCCATTATGGACTACAGAAAATTTAAATGAAGTGTCATCAGGAGCCGTGCCTAAGAAAAATCATGCACCTATCTTTCAGCAGCTTCCATTTTTGATCCAGCAGAGGAATGTGAGAATGTCAAGATCGGAAAGCAGAGAACGAAAGAAAAGGAAAGTAACTTAGTGGAATTAGCTAATGATAGTGATACTACTTCATTAGTAGTTAATATATTAGATGTATTGCTAACAAAGGAGCAGCTAAGTGTTTTACAAAGAGGACTGAGTTTTATTCCTTCCATATGCTCAGATTTAAGTGAATTAATCACTGATCTGACCTATCAGGGCCTCTAGAATTACTATTTAACTGTAGCCACCAAACAGGCTTAGTGCCTCATGAATGCAGGACAGCAACAGCATCCCTCTGCACAAAGGTGGGCCATCTACACAACCTGGAGACTACAGACCCAGAAATCTCAGTAGTCTGATATGTAAAGCCATGGAAAGAATTATCATGGAAATGATCAATAGAGATGTAGTACACCTACAGACACTGGAACAAACCCAATTTGGTTTCGTCAAGGGCAGATCATGCCTACCCAACTTGGTGGACCTGCTTGAGATGATAACCAAGCAATGGATGATTGAAAAATGTTTCACACTACCTAAATTGACCTGACAAGGCATTTGACACTATACCCCCATCAGGTATTGCTGACAGACTCAAGAGATTAGGTACAAACTAAAATACAACAAAGAAGTCCCAAAAGTATGAAAATATGACAAAAAGGCCAGTAAAAAATGTAAAAATCACCAACTTGCACTTTATTAGCAAGAATATGTCCAGTCTCTAGCATTTTGGCAAGAAATGCCTTCAAGGAGTACATCAGAAGTTTGGTACAAACTAGTATGTCGACCGGTGGAGAGCCAACTGGCTCACAGACAGGACCTAGGAAGTTAGCATTGGGGAGTCCACCTCTACAAACAGGCCAGTCATAAGTGGATTCCCTCATGAATCAGTCCTCAGACCGATCTTTTGGCATCTACTTCTCTGAAATCAAGGGCACTGTCAGTGGTCTCTGACTGACTAAATTTGCAGATGCTTGCAAATTAGGAGCTGTCATTGAATCCCACACTGAAACAAACGGTCTCCAGGAGGGGTTGGCACAGATATACAACTCTTGTCAGAGCCATGGACTAACACTAAATGCCAAGAAATGCACAATACTCTCCTTTGGGAAGTCATCCACCCCTGGCAACTATCATACTGACAGCACACCTCTAACAACTGACCCAGTAGTCAGGGACTTAGGGACACACATAGATAGTAATCTAGCCTTTGACTGTCACACATCTACAGTACTGAGGAAATCATTCTATGTTGTGCAACTTATAAACAAAGGTATGGCATCTAAGTCCAAGGAAGTCATTGTTCCACTGTATTCAGCATTCATCAGACCTATCATTGAGTGCAATGCCCCCTTTGGTATGTACCTAACCAGGCATATCCGACAAATGGAACATCCACAGAGGTTACTCACTAAACCAGTACAGCGTGTAAGTAAAATGTCCTATGCAGACAGTGCCAAGGCCCTATTCCTGTATTCTGTCTCCTACAGGCTTTTGAGGGGAGATGTATGCCTGGTGTATGGGGTATTATCAGACCTCACTATGGACCTCCTGCATATCCACAAAAAAACAGCACCAGAATTACTAGTTCCACAGACCTTCACCTTGCTTGTGGTATAAATAGGTCTTGCTGCAGAGACAAGTATGTATCCCAAACCTATACTCTCTATGGAACAGGCTTCCCAACCATGTGAAGCAGAATTCTGCCCCAATGCAAATCAAGTGCAAGTTAGACAACTGTATGAGGAATAGGGTATTCATCCCTGGTCTGGGACCTATGTTTCTAATGGACACAGGCAAACTGTAAATCATTCATCTCCCAGACCCCTGCTTGTACGTGTTTCATCTCAAAAACTCCTGCTTACACTTATCAAGGGTATCAGATCTTGTCAGGCATTTAGGATGCATGGATAGGCTTAGAGAAGCCATTGTGTTTGTTAGCCTAGTAAACACCTATGAACCTATACTATATTACTGTTCTGATGACATTTGTCTTCTGTGTTGACATTCAATCCTGTGCTCTGACATTGATGATTTAATTGTAGATGTGCACCCACAAGTGTGTACTACACAATCCTGAAAGTGAAACAAACATTTCTATGAGACACATTTTATTGTGTGACTCCACAGCATTTTCAACAGCATCAATTGTAACAAATACAAATTATTATCATAAAATAAATGCAGATGTACAGAAACATGGCTGAAAACTTTTATTATGAATACAATAAACATGGTAAGTGCTTTCACACTCTAAAATAGTGCTTTATCAGACCATGGTATAAAAAACTAAATCATGTGCTTAAATAATGAAGCCATCTCAATACTTCCAATCAACACCATTCTAGCATTCAAATAAACTAATCACAGCATTCTATTTAATGTTGTTGTGTCTTTCGGCTTTTCCCTGTTAGGGGTCACCACAGCAGAACTCCGGTCCGCTAATGATTGGTAGTTGATTTTTACGTGCCAAGTTACCAGCCCTGCCGCACAACCTTCAACGAAGGTACACCCATTCATGCATGTCTCCACATAGAAGACGCTCTAGCTGAGAATCGAACCAGACAGCATCTTACTGTGAGGCGACAACGCTACCGCAGCACCACCACCGCAGTCACAGCATTCTATTTAATAAATTATTAAAATTACTTAAAAGGTCCTCTCCTTTTTAGGGCAGGTTTTAAAGAAACCCTGTCATTTAATCCTGGATATTTATCAGCCTGCAAATAATCCAGTGTAATTCACGTTCTTCAGTATAGTTTCAAAAATCACCCTTCCATGCACTCATCCAGACACTTTCTATCACCTTAAATGTAAAAGAGTGATCTTCACTCCTTTCAATTATGTATTTAGCCAAAGAACTCCTGACATCTCTCTTCCGTATACAATATAGATGCTCTCTAATACACTCAGCTAGAGAGCGATTGGTCTTTCCAATATAAAAACGTGCACATTTTATGCAGGTAGCAATGTATATGACATTAACTGTAGCACAATCAGCGTGAACCTTGAATTTAAATTCAGTGCCTGTTAATGGATACAGAAAAATATCTGAAACATTACTATACATGCAGTAATTACATTTATTGCACCTGATGGAGTACAATACTCCTCCGTTGAAAGATACTGCTTTACAAGTGTGTCAACAAGTTAGACATAAGCAGTAACTCTCATACACACTGGTTCGCCTAGCTAGAAGTTTGCCTTTTATTGAGGGTTCTCATTAGCAGCTGACTGCATCTGAACCAATATGTGGTTCAGAAATGCTACATGCAGCCTACACAGCTGATCTGCAGTACAATCTGCCAATCCAATGCAACTAACTACTCAACAAGATATAATGCCTCAGTGTAGATTCTGTCCCCTTTCTCATATGTTGGGGTGAAAATTAGCAGAGAGAGAGAGAATATTTGTAACAGCTACTTTTTACATACAGATGCATGTGCTACAGGCTGAAGCTGGTGCTGCTGTTGTTGGCAATAAGCATAGACAGAAAGTCTGAAAACTTTACAGTAGGACAACACTGAAGAGTAACTGTGGGACCTGTGGCAGCCTTGATGAACAGCCAGAGCCAGATTGAGGAAACTCATCCAACTGGAAATTAAGTTGTGTGTTTAAGGTATGTTAGCCAAAGGTACCATTAAGAGAGTAAAAGGCAACATGCTTGGTGTGTCCCAGAACAAGGTAGGGGGTACATTAACCATTATGTCAGCCACTCGAACAACTGAAAGTCAAGTGTTATGTCATGGTAGTCATCTGGAATGTGTGTGCTAGCAACCCTTGCTTCTAGCATGACCTCCATATATGTATGTTACTTGTACAGCTGTGGTTGTCTGTAATATCACTGGCAAAGCATTGTGGACTACAGTCTGATATTACTGGGCCACATTTGAATTACATACTTCACATTCCTCAGGGAATTCATGCTAATGCATAACCTGACATTCTAGGTACTTTCTAGGGTTGTAATAGTTAAAATGTGTTCCTATCTGTAGGCCTTTGACTTCCATTATTTAGAAGCAGACATTCCATCTGTATTGCACTGGGTGGATAAATAGGTGATGACACAGTCATACATATCACAATTTATAATGATGATGTTCACAAATATGTATTTTAAATGCTAGACAGAGCTGTATTTGAACCGAGGACCATGTGAAACAAAAATAAATGTTTTCAAAGCATTTAACAGATTGAGCTACAGAGTCAGTGATACAGCAGGTGTGTTTTTACATGCTGTGCAGATGATTGCACACTTACCTGCTGTTACATACCTCACTTACATCTATTATTATGTGTATGGTTTTATAGTGATGTACTTCTCTACCAGATTCCCAGTTAAATTCCTATTTTTCCATTAATCGTTTAACAGATTTGCTGCATGATGCAGCGCAATGCACAGGATCACATTAACACAGTTAATGACGAGAATGTGACAATTACTAAGTTTTGCTTAAAACAACTGTGCAAAGTAACCGGCTGTGTGGCTTGGTGGGTTGATGCATTATTGTTCAAGTCAGATGGTACTGGGTTTGAAATATGGCGTAGGTGAATTTTTTGAATGTGATTATTATGCTTTCACATACATATAATACAAAGCCATTTAGCTTAGCTGAGCAATCATGCAATGATTCTTTAAAGAAAAGAAAATTGAGGAGATAGTACAGTGGTGAAATGGGGTGCAAACAGGGGGAAATACATAGTGAAAGACAGGTAGGAATGTACAGGAAAGGCATAGGAAAGAACCTTAGTTATCCATTTCTTCCACAGCAACAACTGTGCACTTGCAAAGATTTTTAGCTGAATTTGGACTGTCAGCCTCAGAGAGAGAGGGGGGTGATTTCAACATAAGTGCAATATCAAGCCAATTGGACCAAATTAAGTGTGTCCAGCGGGCACGTGTGAAATGTCGAGCTATGTATGGGCTGAACTTATTTTTTTCAGGACAGGTGCCCCCTTTTTTTTTTAAGGAGAGAGTGGAATGTTGGGGAAGGGACATAGGTATGTGTGGGAAAGGTAAGTTGGGAAGGTGAGGAAGCATTTGCAGACAGACAAGACGTACAAGACAGCTCACAGGGTTGGTGAGGGACACAAGAAGGGGGTGAACACCTTGGTTGGGGAGGGGATTGGGGATCTAGGTCCCATGGATGTCAAACACGGTAACAGTTTGACTCAAGTCCTCACCCATGGGACTGTCAGCACTGCACCTTCACTGCTCCTGTGGAGGCAGTGGGCGATGCCAGCATCTGGGGACAGACTGCCACACCAGGATGGACAGCATGCTCTCCATCCAGCTTAGGTGTGCACCGACAGTCTGTGGCACAAGCCTATGCACCATGCCTATCATCTGTTCACGGGTGACATAGGCATCCCCTTCACCTCCACTCCCACAGGGGGACATGTTCCCGGCCTGTCAGGTGGAACTACCTGAAGGAGCAGGTAGTGCAGGAGCAGCGGGGGGGGGGGGGGGTGCCACCAGGCTATGGCCCAGATGTGCTGGTCCATGGTGCCTCAGCCGGGGGAGCCAAGTTAGGTGGCTCACCAAGAACCAGCCTACCTTGTTGTGCTGTAGTAAATAAAATAGAAACATAAAGGAAAAATAAATGCAACCCAAACAAATGTTATGAATAACATAAAAGAAAACAATAATGAGTAATGCAAACAACTGAAAAATAATATAATGAGGAACACAACAATAAATAATGTAAATGAAAGTTTATTTTAACGGCAAAGCAATATTAAATTATACATAAAGGCAACATAGGAGGTAATAACAAGTATTAGACAATGGGCAAACTGTACATTAGTACCCTGACTGGAGAACGAACGTTCTCCATCAGGGTATTAATGTACAAGTAATGCTCGGTGAAAAACATGTCCGCCATTTCATGGCAACATATTATGCCGCTGTGGACCTTGGACTGGCAAAACAGAACGGCCGCCACTTTTTTACGCTCACTAAGCAGCATTTTTGCTGTTTAGCAACTGTAAAATATATAAAAAAAGAAGACAACAACAAAAAAAGGTATGTGTGTGTGTGTGTGTGTGTCTGTGTGTGTGTGTGTGTGTGTGTGTGTGTGTGTGTGTGTGTGTGTGAGTGTGAGTGTATGCCAGTGAAAGTGAGAGTGAGTGAGCTGTTATTTTACACTCACTAAGCAATGCTTTTGCTGTTTAGCGAGGGTAAAACAAAAAAGAAAAAAAATTAAAATAAAGCGTGCATGAGAGTGTATGTGTGTATGTGAGTAAGAGAGAGAGAGAGCGATCAATCGATCGATTGAAACAGAAGTGTGTGTATGTTTCTGTATGCATGTGTGCGTGAATGTGTGCATGAAACCGGAGAGACTGTGTGTGTGTGTTTGTGTGTGTGTGTGTGTGTGTGTGTGTGTGTGTGTGTGTGTGAGAGAGAGAGAGATCGAGACAGAGTGAAAGCAATCTTGTGTGAATGAATGTGTGTATGAAAGCAGAGGAGACTGTGTGTGTATGGGAGAGAGAATTGGCTGTATGTAAAATTGTTGTGCTCCACTTGTTTATTACTTTTTATATATGTTTCAGTAAAATGCTTCGTCCACTACCATTAACATAGACTACAGCAAGTTTGAAACATTAGGTGGAGGAACTATTTTAAATTAAAAATATATAAAAAAAATAGTACAGTACTAAAAATATAAATAAGCAAGTAAAACACAACAATTTTACAGGAAGCCCATTCTCTAAGTGCAATAATCCCCTCCAGGGTGTGTGTTAATGTGTAATGAATGCCCTTCCAGGGGTGTAGAGGCCCTCCGCCTGCGGTGTAGTGCCTCATAGCACCCCTGGGTGGGTGTTAATTACCCATTAACACACACCCTGTCAGGCATTGTTTGCGTATGATTATAGCAAATGAGAACAGTAAATACATTGATTAAATAAATAAAAAAGAAAAGGGGCGGAGTGAGAGAAAAAAGGAGAACATTAGTAACTTCACAGATACTACAACTAAACATACTACAAATAAGGACTTTTAGATATGTTAGAGATTTTACTTGTAACACCACTGATTGCTATGAGGTTTATTATTTGAATACTAACCTCTTATACACATACACTATAATTCAGATCATACTGCATCCAGCAATCATTCAAAGTTGCTTATACTGTATATATGATGTTACACTTACATACCTCTCAACTTCATAGGACGGGGCATTATGGGCCAAAGTCATACATAATGGTGGTACAAAGGCACCACAACAGGGAACATTCTTACACAGTGTGTTCTTACAATAGTAGCAAGGTGTTTGGATAACAGATTTGCCATTAAAATGCATTTTGAGAGATGTCTAATATCTGCAGTTTAGAGGACTACTATATTTTTCTGACATTGATCCTCAACAATGTGGCAGAGACTAGCCAGTAAAACAAGATCATATACCAAACAGACCAGACATATGGGCAATATTCAGTACATTTTGCAGACATTGTGACAGTTGAGAGGTACATCCATGTACACTGATTACACTTGACTGCTGGACAGTTATAGAACAGGTCTATGGGTGTGCACTTCACATGCAAGCACGGTTATGTTTTATTGATGAAATGCTAAAACAGTATTGAAAACAGCACAATTTCTCAGTTGGCTGGTGTGGAATTAGAACCCACAAGCAGTGACTATAGTAATACTGAACATTTTATTTGAAATAATAAATTATCAGAGCACTTTCTCCTTTCACATTTTATTGATTCAATCTGTTTCATATCTTGCATCATCATCACACATTGATAGATGTCTAGATCTTCTGTTAACTTACATATTTACCCTACTCAGTTATTGACTGCAATCTATACCATATTTCTGACAATAAGCAGACCACAACACTAACTCTTAATTTGGGTATTCTGTAACAATAACTAATGGTTGGAAGCTATGCAACACAGTACTGCATGCTTACTTACTTTAACAGTTCAGATATGCAATAACACATTAATGAAAGTCTAGGATGTCCCAAGTATTTCATACATAACTGTTAAAACTGCAATGCATACCTGTATGTATTTTATTTTATTATTTAAGTTACGCATTAATTTATTACTTTATTGATTTTTTTTACATACCACACACTTGCCTCATCCTGGCCAAATGCCTTGCATGGGACCACACGTTGCAAGCTCTCTCTTCTGCAGCTGTGGTAAGAGGGAGAAACCATTATGCATACCAGTTTTGCACAGATTCAGCTTGTATATTTATAAATTACTAGAAAGCATACTTGCATATCTGTTGGGTGTTCCCCGCCCATGCCTCTTGGATCCAGTGAACCAAAGTACCCATCTTCCATTGACAGAGGTCATCATAATGGTGACGACACTGCTCACCAGTGCGAGGGATATCCGTTGCACTAGTCAGGTCCCTGATCAATCTATCCCATGCCTCAGACTTGTTTTCTGAACCAAGGAACTTGTCCCGCAGCAGCCAGAGTCTGTGCTGCTGTACCAAGAGTCCAGTAAAAACCCTAGATTCCTGAACACCCCAAAGTTCTGCCCTAAAGCGCACTCCTTCCCCCACGACAGCCATATCCATACACAAGATCAGGCTCCAAGGAATACTGTGCAATTCCCGCCTACTGCCCTTTAAATAGGATGCATTCCCTCCATTGCGTGTCATACTGAAACTTTAAAAAATGCACCAAGTAGATTAGCATTGCACAAACTCTCACAACCCATGTTTAATTGAAGCTTAGCAATGTGCAAACGAAGAAAGACCATTACCCGTGTTTAAGCGATGCTTAACATTGTGCACCTTTTTTAAATAGTACAATAATTGAATTTAAAGTGAGCTGATCTTTCAGTGACCTGACACAGTTTCACAGCAGTATATGTAAAAGGGTATCTCTGCCCAGGATCTTGTACACTGTAGGTCATCATAAAACCCATCTCGCCACTAGAGTAGTGAAAGGAGTTCATGTATCTTCAAATATACTGCAAAGCTGCCACTGTATGCGTAGCACAGCTTCGCTGCTTGGCTTTGCCCGGTGCTATGCACCGCACAACTACAACAATTAAAAGCATCTATTTTTAGATGTCTGGCATATGTCTAATGCATGGGTGTGCAGAGCTAAAGCATAGCTAAATAATGTGCTGCATTGTGCAAACATGCACATCCAGATTAGTGAAACAAATAAAAAAACAAAAATTGAATGCTTCCGGTTTCTATTTTTAGATGTCTGGCACATGTCTGAGCTATGGGTGCGCAGAGATAAGCATAGCTAAATAGCACGCTGCATCCAGCAAACAAGCACATAAATAAAAAAATTAAAATAAGTCTAAATTAGTGAAATAAATTGTCTCATATCCCTTTCAGTCAGGTTAATGGGCTAACAGTTATGTGGGTGTGCCTTTGGTGTTAAATGAATTCAATATCCATGTTATTCTCACCTCCCTTAGGCACACTGCACCATTGATATGCATGGCGCACTGCTGAGGGAATATTGTGGCCATGTACACAAATACATTTCATATAGGCTCTACAGGGAGCCTACGTGGACTTTATTGAATCCTAGGGAGCATCAGGTTTGAGGACATAAGTGTAGCAACTGTCCAAAAGCTGATCATCTCTATAGGAAATATATGCTACCACAGATCATCATCTGCTAAATCTGCATCAGATTTCGTCCATGGTTAACCAGCTCCTCATCTTCCATGGAATCCAGAATTCCAATACAAACCTAAGAAGCTTGAAGTTAGTAATAATGTGGACGCTAACTTAGTTGCTTTTGAAATGTATGCAACTAGTGAAAGAGAGATAAGCATAGCTAAATAGCAGAGATAAGCATAGCTAAATAGCACGCTGCATCCAGCAAACAAGCACATAAATAAAAAAATTATAATAAGTCTAAATTAGTGAAATAAATTGTCTCATATCCCTTTCAGTCAGGTTAATGGGCTAACAGTTATGTGGGTGTGCCTTTGGTGTTAAATGAATTCAATATCCATGTTATTCTCACCTCCCTTAGGCACACTGCACCATTGATATGCATGGCGCACTGCTGAGGGAATATTGTGGCCGTGTACACAAATACATTTCATATAGGCTCTACAGGGAGCCTACGTGGACTTTATTGAATCCTAGGGAGCATCAGGTTTGAGGACATAAGTGTAGCAACTGTCCAAAAGCTGATCATCTCTATAGGAAATATATGCTACCACAGACCATCATCTGCTAAATCTGCATCAGATTTCGTCCATGGTTAACCAGCTCCTCATCTTCCATGGAATCCAGAATTCCAATACAAACCTAAGAAGCTTGAAGTTAGTAATAATGTGGACGCTAACTTAGTTGCTTTTGAAATGTATGCAACTAGTGAAAGAAGTTTTTACATAGCAACATAACAATTCTATTGTTCCTTTGAAATACAATGAATCTATTAAATTAACATCTGTCATTAAGTGATCACAGTCACAATGATTTCTAGTAAAATCCCCATCTGTTTGGAATACCTTACAAATTGGCACCCAGAACAGCTGTCTCCTTTGCACCACTGTTCCTATGAATACAGTAATGTTAAATTAGATTATTCAGATAGAAATATCAAAATACTAAAGAGAAACATGGAACGTTTTCTACACTGACTTATAAAGGCTATTATACAGCAAAGCATATTTATTAGTTGTCATTTATAACTACTCTAGATGTCCTGTAAAAGAGGCAATACATTACTCATCCTCACATGCAGAAGTTCCAGTTCTTGATAAAACACCTAATATGTTTGCAATGCCAATGTTAACAGGTACTGGTAATGTTCCATCTTTCAACTACTATCAGTTCAAAATATTTTGTAACCTTCAAGGCATTACACATAGAAATGTCTTTGCAGTAAAAGTACTAGTGGCACATTTCATTCAAAATATTATCAAAGACACAATTGTTTAGTCCAGAGGAATTTACTGAAACAACAGCTAAACCATATACTGTAATCTGCAGGGCATCTATTTGCACTGCTATTACAGCTATGTCAGGCAGTCCGTTGTATTAGTATAACTACAGAAAGACTTTACCCAACATAACACCATTTCCATGAACAGAACTAATCAAGATATAAACTACAGAATCCAGTAGTAGTAGCAGCAGAAGATAGAGAAATATACTTATGCAAGAGAAAAAGCAAAGTCTTCATAAAAGAGGCATTGAATTATTAAGGGGATGAAAACAGCATGAACTTGACTATCCATTTCAGAACCCTACTAGATGAATGAGACAATACATCTGATGAATACCTTGATAAGTGAAAATACATTGTCACCAGGCACCGTTCTTTTCTGAAGGCCTGATGATACATATGTGGTGGTGAGAAATGTGGTTGTGTAGGCTGTAACCCTCGTTAAGAGACTGTCACATCAGCTGTTAATTCCTAAAGAAATATTGTCTGTCAAACAATCCTTTATGTCGACAAAGTCCCTGACTGTTTAATTAAATAATTATATTTGTTCTTTTTAGCTGTAGAGTGGTAATACTGTTTTTTTTTTCATTTTTCCCATGGGAGCTTGAACCTGCACGTTACACTGGCATTAATATAAAAGTGAATGATTCCTTATATGTGTCTATGGAGAGAATTGAACGTGTGTTTCCTACAAAAAGGGGTGATTCTGTATAAATAAGACCTGCCCAGTATGCCTCATGTCCAGTCCATCGTTTTTCTCAGTAGATTTGCATCACATATATATTCAGAGTGAAATTAGCTACTTGGAAAGTCATTTCATAGCCTTAAATTATGTTTGGGAGTTTTATGATAAAAGATGCAATGGTCAAATACCCATTAACAGCTGCACATATGGAAGAGCTAACTATAGCTCTGAGAAATGATTCTACCATTAGAAAGCATGGTTGATTTATATATAACTGGACCAGACCATGATTGTTGGTGGAAACTCAGTTAAAAGCAAGTTGAATTAAACTATAGTTTAGTATCAGATGTGGTAATTCCACTTACCTTCAAAAAAGAAAAGCCTTACAGGATTTTTTTGTTTAATCAGTCATTCTTTATATATTCAAGGATCTAAAGTACATTACTGATCAGCTCCAACTCTGGAGACACAACACTCTCTACATTATTTCAAAATCAAGACTGTATCAGGTCATCTAAAAAGTACCAACCTAAATTAATACCCATCATTAGAAAAATTGTATATTTCTAGTTACATGTATAATTACATTCAACTATTTTATAATGTAATAATAGCACAAAATGTAACACAATAGGTGTGCATTCAAGCTTGTACAAATGTGTTTTGAAACTACTACTCATGCAAAGAACACACCACAATAGAATGCTAGCATGTGGTAACTCTGGTCAAAGGGGGAGAAGGCTACAGCACCCATTAACCCTCATCCCCTTAGAGAATAACAAAACAAAGGGCAACTATCTGTTATGCACAAAGCATAGAGCTTTGGCATGTTTATCACACTTGCCCTGTAACAGCTAGAACATATACTTGGGCATGTTAATTACATACTTCAACTACTATTTATTTTTCATGTATCATATAGCTCTCAACCTCCCATCTCCAAAATGAGGAACACTAGCCATCATAATGTGGAACAAATAAGCAAAATGTGGAACACTTACTAATGGCTTACTAACAACTTCAACTTGGAAGGTCATAGGATAGTTAAAATATGTTGAGTTCACTTGTAAAAAAGATCTTTTACTGATGTAATATGATTCCTTTCTATTTACAATGGATATCAGTTAAAAAAATCTTATCAATGAATGTGACAGACCCTTTCAATGTGGAACTTTGAGGAACATGAACTTTTTAAGACCCCAAATGAGGTAGGTTCCTCATAATGAGGTACACTTGAGAGGTATGTGTATCATATCACTAAAAAGCAATGCATATTGTTTGCTGAAGAAATCTACCACATTTATGCAATTTTTAAATCTACTTACTAATTTTGAGCATACCTCTCAAGTGTACCTCATTACGAGGAACATACCTCATTTGGGGTCTTAAAACGTTTGTGTTCCATAAAGTTCCTCAATGTTCCACATTGAAAGACTCTGCCACACATTCAGTGTTAGGATTTTTTAAGTGAAATCCATGGTAAATTGAAATGAATCATATTAATTCATTAAAAGATCTTCTTTATAAGTAAAAACAGCATATTATAAACATCATATGGCCTTCCTAGTTGAAGTTGTTAGTAAGCTTGTTACTACTCAGCCAAGCTCCTCGTGGTCCTGCAGAGTGGTGCTAGCAGCAGAGAGGCTAAAAGAGTGACTGCTAACCTGATAAAAGTGTTTTTTTTCCTTCTACTACCTGGGTGACTGTCCGATCTAGCTAAACTGCAAGTATTTCTGCTTCTTGAACTGTTTTAAACTGTTTAAAGTTGTTTTTGCACCTGCACTTTTAAAGTTTGTCCTGTCTGTTGCATATACCTGTTGAGGCTACACACTCAAGTGCGCTAGCCTGTGTTACATATTTATTGCATTTTCCTGCTGTTTGTTGCAAAAAAGAAAAAAAATTATCCTTGTTTCCCGTCTTTCCTGACCTAGAGTAGTCCAAATACAGGCTTTGCTGTATTCTGGACTTTTGGAAAGTTCCTGTGTTGCCCATTTCCTTTCTTGGATAAAGGGAGGCTTCTTTGTTCACCAGTGGCAGTGGGGAGCTTAGAGCAGCCTATCTATCCCTGGAGGAGTGTTCCCAGCACAAGAATCTGGTAGTCTATTGGCCATTTTGGGCCAATTTCTAGCTCTTTCAAGTCCCCCTGTATAAAACCCGCTTTGGCGCGGCTTTGCGCGATTTTGCGCATAGCGATCTGGCAGCTCCGCTTAATTGCGTTTAAACCATTCTCGGCTCCACAAAGTCTGCTCTTCACTTTTTCCCTTAGAACTGATCTAGTTCTCATAATAAACACCCTATTCCTACTCTAAAGCCTGGCACTTGCTCACTAAAGCAATTATATAAGTCAGAACTAAACAATTAAAAGTACTACACCCTCACAAACTCCCCTTGAGTACTTTGTTTCCCACTGGCCCTTTTTTTCAATTATAAAGGAATTCCCAATACTATTCTAGCATGTCCAAAGGTCAGTTGTCAATCTCCTCTCTGGTCCAGCTGGTGAATCTGGGAATCCTGAGGCAATGTTACAACTGCCTCATGTACACAGACAACCCTCTCCTCCTCCCAACAAATTCCAACACGTGAGAGATGCAACCATATAGCCAAACTGGAGGCTAAGCTCTCTCAACTCAGTACTGGCGTAACCAGTCAGAAGGAGAAGGAAACCACACTCACTACAATTCCAGTCTCACATAGACCCACCACAACAGCAAACCAAACACATAAACACACAAAAACATACTCGGAGGCTCTAAATAAAAATCTGCCTAAGCAGCAGAGACCTTCAAAGCAGACACTCAAGCAACCGCTACCCCAAAACAAAACATGTGCAACACATAGCTCACAAAGCCAGTGTGCCGAACAGTCACAGCCCTTAAGGCTAAACAACACACCTGATACACTTGTAATAGGTGACTCTATCGTCAGGCACACTGACATCCTGCTCACCAGGCTGAACAAGGAGAAGGTCATGGTGAGCTGCCTGTCGGGCGCTAGGATCCGCCACATAACACAAGCACTCAGGTCACTCCAAGGCAAGTACAAATATGACTCCGTCATTGTCCATGCTGGTGTGAATGACCTGAGACGTACCTCCCTGGACTACATGAAAAGAGACATAGAGGAGCTCTCTGAGCATGTAGCCCAGGCCGGTATGACCCTGACCTTGAGTAGCATCTTACCCTCACCAAGAATGATGCCACAATATGAAGACAAGATGATCAATTTCAACTATTTGCTTAAGTATTGGTGTCATTCAAAGGGGGTCCAATGCCTGTCAGCCTGGGATGACATGCTCGACAAGCCACGATGCTTCGCTAGAGATGGCTTGCACCTGTCACCCCTGGGCTTTCGGATATTGGCAAAGGCTCTTGCCACCCCCATAGTGCCTTTTTTAGGCAAGGCTCAAAAGACAAACCCACCTCCATAGGTATCACAAGGGATAAGAAACTAAGAGTAATGCTACTCAACGCCAGAAGTCTAAACCTCAAGATGCACGCACTCGAAACTCTCCTTAGCATGGAGAACATCAATATCTGTGCAGTAACAGAAACCTGGTTCAAGGTTTCCGAGAGTACCCCCAGCACTACCAGGTTATACCGCATACCATGCTTTTTGGCCCCAAAACTTGGACCGAACCACAAAAGGAGGGGGAGTATCAATATTCGTCAAAGATACCCACACCTCCAGGTTGGTGGCATAGCACGAAGCATCAGAGACTATCCATGTGCAACTAACAGTAGGTAAAACTGCCTTCCAGTTTATAGCCTGCTACAGAGCACCCTCCCAAACCCAGGAACCCCATTCGGCCTTCCTGAGAACACTGAAAAATATGAAGGTCTCTCCAAACACCATTATATTGGGTGACTTCAACTACCCAAACATAGACTGGGAGCATTACTCTAGCTCCAACACCCTAGCCCAAAGGTTCCTAGAATTTATAAACTCAAATGCTATGGAACAACTTGTTTCCACTCCCACAAGAGGGGAAAACATACTGAACCTGATCATCACCAACATGGGGGCTCTATGCTCCAGACCAGAAGTGTATCCCTCACTAGTAAGATCAGACCATAAACTAATCTCACTGGATATTCACATCCCGACCCCACCCCCTGCCCAGAAAACCACAGTGAAAAACTTCTCTAAAGCAAATTTCACACTCCTCAAAACCGAGGTGGAATCCTTCAAAGCTCCCGGACCTGTGGAAAATACGGCCCAGACTGCAGAATCCTTTATAAATGCATTCTATGAACACCTTCAGGAATACATGGACCATGCAATCCCAAATGAAACCAAGACCCAATCCTCCAAAGGCAGGCGTCCTGTCTGGTGGACCCCAGCCATAAACAAACTATACAATAGAAGGAGGAAGCTACTACATGATAGAGCAAAATCCCAAAAAGGGAAGGCATATCTGATCAGTATTAGCAAAAAACTACAGGCACTCATAAAATCGTCTAAGGCCAGCTTCGAGAGAAAAATTGCACAGGACACTAAGGATAATCACAAAACTTTCTTTAGTTATGTTAGGAACCTGGGTGGGAATTTCCAGATATGCTCAGAATTAGTCCAAAATGACAAAAAATACACCGAACCCACAGACATTGCCAACATCCTAGCTGACAGGTTCAGCCCAACCCCCCCCCCCCCACCAAAAGGGCAAATATCTATCCCAGCATAGTGCTGCCCTCCTGACATCTCAGATACTCAGGTAAGAGCCGCCCTCTCCAAACCAAAAAACACAGCATCAATGGGACCAGACGGTGTCCGAGGCTGCATCCTACATGAACTCCAAGAAGAGCTAAACCCAAACATAAAACTACTGTTCAATCTCAGCCTTACTACAGGATATGTACCCAAAGAGTGGCGTACAGCAACAGTGGTCCTTCTCCACAAAGGTGGTGCCTCAACGGATCCTGGAAACTATCGCCCCATAAGCCTGATTAGCTTGGTCTACAAAGCTATGGAAAGGATCATCATGGACCTCATAAATAAAGATATTGGGGACCTACAGACACTGGATCCTACCCAGTTCGGCTTTGTTAAGGGCAGATCCTGCCTCTTAAACCTGGTTGATTTCTTTGAAACAGTCACCAAGGCCATTGACGAGGGGAAGGTGGCCCACACAGCCTACCTGGACCTTGCAAAAGCCTTCGATACAATACCCCACTCGGGCATTATAGATAAGCTCACCAGCTTAAATATAAACCCCTATGTCACTAGATGGGTTGCAAACTGGCTCAAGGACAGAACCCACATGGTTAGAATTGCCGGAGCCATGTCAGACTCCGAACCAGTTACAAGTGGCATCCCACAAGAATCAGTCCTGGGACCTCTCTTGTTCAGTATATATTTCTTGGAGGTACAGGCCAACAGGGAAGGACTGTGGCTGACCAAGTTCGCAGATGACTGCAAACTAGGCGCCATAATCGACTCTCCAGCCGACACAAGCATTCTACAAAAGGGCCTCATAGAAACAGACAACTGGTGCCAGAGCCATGGCCTCAAGCTAAACGCCAAAAAATGTATAGTCATCCCCTTTGGCAAAAACAAAGTGCCCACAAATTACCACATAGGTGGTAATCCATTATGTACGGAAGAAGTAATTAGGGACCTGGGGACCCAAGTTGATAGCAATCTCTCATTTGAAAACCACGTGGCCAAAGTGGTTAGAAAAACATTTTATATAGCCCACCTAATCATGAAGGGATTCACATCTAGATCAGGGGAGGTCATCGTGCCTCTTTACTCATCCCTCATCAGGCCCATAATTGAGTACAATGCCCCTTTTGGGATGTACCTTACCAGACACCTGCAGCAACTGGAAAGACCCCAAAAGTACCTCACCAAGAGGATCAAAGGGCTCAAACAGATGCCATATGCTGCCCGGTTAAAGAAACTCCAGCTCTACTCAGTGGCATACCGCCTGCTCAGAGGCGATCTGTGCCTGACGTCTAAAGCCATGTCCAAACCGGAATTAATGGACATGCTGCACCTCAGAAAATCCAAATTCCATCGAACTACACGCTCGAGAGACTTGAACCTCAGCACTGAAATAAATAGGACATGCTGGAGGGACAGATTCATAACCCAGAGGCTCCCTTCACTCTGGAATAAAATCCCAGTCCAGGTTAGGCAGAGTTCCTCATTGACTCTCTTCAAAAGGAATATTGATGAGTGGATGGGAGATCGTAGATTTACCCCGGGTATCACTTCTGTGTCACTGTTAGACACAGGCACAGTATACTAACCTCGAAAAGGGCATAGCAAAATTAATTTAAAATGGGTGGCGAAAGACAAACACACTCTGGCTAGGCTTATAAATGCCCTAGGGCAGATAGCTTAGTATGAACCTATGAACCTATTAGTATCTGTTCCACATTTTGCTCATTTGTTCCACATTATGATTGCTAGTATTCCTCATTTTGGAGATGAAAGGTTGAGAGCTATGATTCTGAGTCTTAAAAATTAGATGCCGTCATGCTGTTTCCCGTTGAAAGGGTCTATGATATTCCCCTGCTAAGCCATTTTTCAACAAATGTCCATCAATTAACCGTGCTGCGAGCATAGCTGTCAAGCATCTCCAAAATGAGGAACACTAGCCTTCATAATGTGGAACAAATGGGCAAAATGTGTAACGCATATTAACTGCTTACTAACAATTTCAGCTACAAAGGTCATAGGATGGTTAAAATATGCTGATTTCATTTATAAAAATTATTTTAATTAACTGATATATTTATGATTTATTTTTATTTACCATGCATATCCATTAAAAATTCCTAACGCTAAATGTGTGACCGACCCTTTCAATATGGAACATCGAGCAACATAAACTTAAAGACCCCCAAATTATGTACATTCCTCCTGATAAGGTACACATGAGAGGCAGGTTTGCTATATGAAGCTGCAAGTGTTAACATTTTGTTAATTTGCTTCGCAAAGTCAAAATTCCACACTTTAATGACAGAAGATTGGGGACAACGCCTGCTCCGTATATGCGCGCTGTTACTAAATACCCTGTGCCACACTATCAAGTCGCTTTGCACAGGTGCCCGACAGCCTGGGAAGTCGAGTTCCCGTGGTTACAAGTTTCGTCAAAGTACTAGTTGAATTATTACACTCCATATATTTATTTATTAGAAGTTATTTGAGGCAGACGCAGTAGCTGTTATCTTGAATAATTGTCATTTTACATTAAATTCTAAAATCTGACTGCTGCAACCATTTAAACTGACTAAGATGCTGTTTATTTTAAGACAATAACCTCTCACCGCTACTCAAACTGCTAACAGACGAATACAACCTTAGCACTAGGGCCAAGCAGCACAGCATGATGCCTTTCCTACGTTTTCGTTGGTTGTGGTGCTAGACGGCTTGTGTGTGTCAAGCAATGGGATTGGCACGTGAATAGGGGCGTGTGAACGTTGTGAGATGTAAAAAAAAGGAGCCTTGCACAGTTTTAGTGATAGAGTTAGTGAAATATACAAACTGTGTTTTGGGGGCGGGTTTATTTGCAGATATGGCTGCTTCCTCAACAGTTTTTCTGAAAGACAGCAGCTGCCGGTGTTTGGCTCCATTGCTATTGCACCACCAGTAAGTAGCAAGATGTTTGTGATTGTTATGATTATCTGTTTTAAGGAGATACTGTTAATTGCATTTTCTTTGCATTGCAGTTAATATTAGCAAGTGTTTTCACAAGGTGTTCAGCAGTATTGTTATTTTGGTTAGGTGTCCTGGAAGGTGACAGAATCCATGTAGCTCATTGCCGAATGAAAATTAATGTTTGTATAATTGTGGTTAACATAAATGATAACATTTACGCTGAATGTGAGATTGCACTCTGCTGAGGAGCAGTACATACTTAGATTTTCACTGAGTCTTTTAGGTACTGTAGATAAGTTACGACTTTCTCCAGTGTTTTTCAGTGAAGGTTGGAGGATGGCCTTCTCAGTAGTGATTTGATTGCTTCAGGGTATCATGTATTACGTTTTTCTTAGATCGTTATAAAACTATTTTTAAAACTGCAATTTTTGATTGGAAGTAGTGTTTGCCTTACTTTACTAGTTTGCTGTTTAAGCGACTACTGTACATACCTCTCAACTGTTCAGATTTTTGCCTTATATCTTTGACCTGTTTCTCATAGTTGTGGTTTTCTGGCAAATTACTCAGGACTGAATTCAGAAAATAAAGGCAGACATTTGAGTTTCAGACGTCATATCCTTCAGAAAATCCATGCTGATGCAAAACTTGTTAGTCTATCAACTTTCTAAGTTTGTAAGATCAGTATTTAAAAAGTGACCCAGTTTTTGGGTATTTGTCCCCCACTATTTGTGGCTTCACAGTGATATCAGCATAGATATTAAATGACTATAGTTATAGCTGAGTATTTAAAGTGAACAACTTTTTCATTGTTGGTTATTATTAATTTGGAGAGGGGTTAGGTGTTGTTGCCAAAATTGTAAATTTACTTTTATGTCCTGATTGTCTAGGTTCCCTTAACTAGATGACTAGAGTAGTAATGGAATGTTGTAGCTGAGTGGTAAGTGTAGGTATGTCTTTTGCATTACCTATAATGGTTGTCATCCAAATGTTGCAGTACATTTAGACCTTTGGTATGACTGTGCATATAATTTGTAAAAACAGTGAACAGGAGTCAACTGGAATGGAACTCTGTTTGTTTGAGATGTATGAATAGGAGGTTTGCATGTTAAGTCATTGTGCAATTGAATTATCTGTTAGTTGTGTGTACATCAATACAGAAGTTAGGCAGTTGACCGAGATGGAGATTGGTCAATAGTTTCCTATTTTATGCTGGTCACCTCCCTTGAATGGTGAAATTAATTTAGTATTATTCAATCTTGTACATTTTTATTTATAATTAATATTAGGGGATATGCAATTATGTTTGGGAGGTATTTCAAATAATTAAGAGAAACTGGAGATTCATGAATATTTTGTTGACAAGCACTGAGTATTGCCAGTATAAGCATGTTGGTTGCAGAGTATTTATCAATTGATTTGAAGGGGTCTACAAACACATTGACTGTTTTCTGGTCAGGTGGGAGGTTCATGGAGTTACCCTTTCTTATCTTCTGTTTCCTCGTATTTGATTGCCATTATTGCAGAAAGCTGTTGGGTCATATTTGTTTTGCATTTGAGTGTAGTAGTTGGTTTTCCTTGGCTAATCATATTTGCTTTTGGCATTTGTTTCTAAGTTTGTTGTAGGCAATCGCTGACTAGGCACAGCCTTTTGATTTGTAATCTTGCTGGGTTTTGACTCTCATTTTGTTAAATTTTGATAGGTGGATTATTTATTACAAGTTACTTGAGATAGACAAAGTAGCTGTTATCCTAAATAATTGTAGTTTTACATTAGGTCAGACATCTGACTGCCCAACCATTTAAACCAATTAACAAACATGATTTGTATTGGGATCCAGGGATTTGAAACACTTTTTTTATTCTAAGCATCCTAATGGGGACATGTACTTCTATAAAACAGATGCACAATGTTTGCTGTGGTCCAATTGATTGCCGATAGTTCTTTCTGAATTATGTCTTTTTTGGTAGTAATTGTTTTTACTGTGGTAGGGTGTGATTATTTTTCAGTCTGTATATATGGAACTATGTTTGTGCCATAGTTTAGAAATCATGTGAATGTTTTATCAGACTCCAGTCTAAGATATTGCTAGTTTTTTGTATTGGGTACATTCTGATTGGAGAATATATCATTTGGGAAAATTCCAGTGATTTAATAAGGAGATCAAGGTTTTATTCAGTTTGTGTACAGCATGGGATGTCGAAACTGCCCAGAAAAATAAATTCACTTATGCATTTAATATGGAATGAAATTCAGTTTGGTGAATGTGCTTTGACATAATTTGGTTTTAAATGTATAAATCCTATATTTATATACATTGTTATTTTGATGGTGATTTACAACAATTCTATGTCTTCATTAGCGCAGAGATGTGTGGGATGGAGTGTTGAAGATACATACTTTATCAACATTGAGACTTCACCAGGTCTTGTGGTGCCATGCTTATTTCTGTAATTGGTTTAGTTACTAGTTAAAAAAAAAAAAAAACAGGAGAGGGGGTAATTGGTCTAATTTTCTTGAATACAGGGAGACCTTTTGGCAGGTGGTGTTGAATGCAACCATGAAGCCTGGACTAAATTATTAGACTTTTTTAATTAGTAGTTTGCTTAATTTTAGAGCAGAAAATATTTAAGGCAGTAAGAATTAAATAACAATAACAAATAAATATAATAAATATGACAAACACAACTGGAGAGGATACTTCATTGTGTAGTTGGTTGTTTTTTATTTATTTTTTGTTGTTAGATGGCGTGTTTTAGTTAAGAATTTCAGCGGTAATTGGTTATTAATTATTAATATAAACATATACGGTTAGGAAGTTTCAGTTTGAATGATTTAGCAATATTATGTTTTACTTGTTAAAGAAGAATGAGGAAGTTTTTTATTATTGTTTTTAATGATATGCATATGTATTTTTGTGGATCACATGATTTTTAAATGGTATTTAAACAAAGGGAAATTTTGTATCTGATGAAGTTCCGTTTTGTTAATTGCTATTAAAGGAACACAAGTGCTTATACAGCCTTTCTTGGAACTGGTGGTGTAGCTACCGTATTTGAGAAGTATTCCTGGTGCCTTTTAATTTATGGTGTTTTGGACATTTATCTAGTTTTTTTGTGTTTGTTTACATAACTTGGTGCCAAAGTTGTCATTTTTAACCATGTTTCTTTAATTGTAAGTATTTCTGGTTTTGTACTGTTGTATCCAAATTTAAAAGACAGATTATTGTGTAGACTTCTTGGGTTGAATTGGAAGCATTTTTATTCCTTTTTAAACATGTAAGGATAATGTATTTGGAAATCTAGGGGTAGTTCTAGCCGTGGAACCATTTTTAGTGTCATTGTCTCTAGACCACAATAGTAGGAGACTGGGCTTACAAGATGTCTCTGCCTTTTGTAGTGTATGCAGTGTGACAAGACTCTGTCATTAAGATTGTTTGTTAAAACAATCAAAAGTTCACTTAGAAGACGAGATCAGATTGCTCATTGTAACAGAAATACAGTTGTGGAGTCTTTCAGAGTAATTAAGCAAGTATTCATGAGTAGAACAGCAGTTTAAATATGAATCCAGTCCATACATAAACAGCAGTTTATTGCAAAGTAGTAAAATAAAATATTCTAAGTTTACAAGTTGGAGAGTAGATTCTAGTAGATTAGCATATGTAATGCAACACTTAAAAATGTATGTATATGACTGAGGTAATAAACGTACCAAGACAGACTACACTGACATTCTATGACTATGTATTATCTTAAAATAAAAATAGTAAACTCATGTTAAACTTAGCTAAATTTTAGTAGCAACTACTTGCATACCTCTACATAATGATACCATCATTCAGTGACTATGAACTAAATCAGATGTTAAGTATAGTCGGCTTAAGATCAACACAAATAACTTCTAGCAGCCAGTAATTAAATTGCTGATAATAGAAATATTGCAAAGGGTATAAATGTGTATTCCTGTAAAGCTTATTTATAAAGCTAAGCCTTCTAGTAATCCTACATGCTGAGTACCACATACTGGAGGTCTGTAGTCAGTGAACCTGGACTGTTATGTTATCAACTTTATGGCTATTCTATGTCTGTCTGAAACAAATGCGTTCATTTTATTTTATGAGGTATTCCTTAAAGGAATAATCAGAGTCTAAAATTCTGACCAAAAGAAACTTGTCCTGATACCTCCCACTTGTCGCTACCCACTTAACGTGGCATCATAAATGCTACTCGTGGTTTCAGTTTACTTTTGCAGCCCTGCTTTTATTCACTCTGGTGAATACAGTTAGCAATATTCAATTCCTGTAGAAGCTCTCAGTCTTTGATCCCTGGGGAAACAATAAAGTTATTACATTTTTGTGTGTGTTTGTGGTGAGGATGGTTAGGCAAGACTGTGTTTACTTCTTTTGAACTCGTCAACAAGCTCATTTTAATTGTGCAGCTATTTCCTGTATTTATTCTGCATGATGTAACTGTGAGCAGTGACAATTCATACTAAATCTTAGCAGTCTGATGTATTCCCCTTAGTCCATAGTAAGGCAATCTTAGAATTAGTATGTGTAACTGTCACAGGTTGCCATAATGTGCAGCCTCTATTGTGACAGTTTTTGACTTCAGTATTTAAAATGAATCTATTGCTTGCATCACACGTATATTTTTTTACAGCAGGTCACCGAGGTCAAAAAACAAAACATGGAGAAAAAGAAGACTGCTTAACTACTGTTCAAAACTTGCATCATTCTGATTCTTTCTACAGAGCAACTGGGAGTCATGTATATCATAGCACTTAGCTAGCACTCAGAAATCTGCACAACATAAAATATGAAATAAAATGAACAGAAAACTCTGGTTACTAACGTTTTATCTTTGCATTGCTCATATGCTTTCCTGCAAGGTAGTAGCAAGTGAGATCATAAAATTCCGGAAAGGCTACTTTTCTCGAAGGATAAAATGCACAGTTGAAACAAATGACTCTGTGAGACCTTTTGTGAGTACAACTGCAGTTTGAGAGAGAATTTTTGACTAAGACCATTGAAACATCTTGTAAGTACCCCTACTCCACCCCCACCCCCGCAGCCAAAGCTGGGACATGCTCAGAAAGCTAGACTGAAAATATAAACAAAGACCAGAATAAAAAAAAAATCTCTGACTGTCCCTTTAAGGTTTACTTGTTATAGAATTCTCCAAAGCTGGCAAAAAATGTATGTATTATGTTTTTATTTGTAAAAAAAAAAATAAATAAGTAAATAAATAAAATGTGGCCAAACAAAATGCCACCCTCAAGTTACTGCCAGGCCTCAACTTTGCAAGGTGCTTAGCTTCAGTAATGCCACTCACAATGCACTGCAAGGCTCAACAATCATGTATTATACCATGCCATGAATAATTCATGTACAATTAGTACAAGTCTACAGTTCCCATTGTTTAATCAAATACTTTTGTGAGAGTACATCCACTCTTATCTCTCCTCTGTAATATTCAGCAGATGAATGAGAGGTTAAAAAAAATAGTAGCACAGCCATTGCTTAAGAAACAGTGGCAAGCAGCTCCAGTAAAGCCACTTAGATGTTTGGTAAATAAATGTTGTATCCTTACGAGCAAGCGTATAGAAGTAGTACTTACTGCCCACAGTGACTCGGTCTGTAGTTAAAGTGCATCCTTGTGTGTGTACATTTTTATATATATATATATATATATATATATATATATATATATATATATATATATATATATATATATATATATTGATTGCATTAAATCATTAAAGGTTGAATACTCTGAAGAAAGACCCTCAAATGGTAGAAGGGGAAAGAGTGCCTCACAAAACACTGAATACTTCACTCCCATTATAAAGCCTGTATTAGTGAACCCGTTACAAAACTGAGATTGAGTGTAGTATCAGTAGTGTCATAACCCTAAACTTGCATACAGGTAAGATAGTATGGGGGGGGGGTGAAAGCTACCCCTAACCCTATATCTTTTTTTACTAAAAGCCCTTTCCCTAACAGTACCTCTACACAGGAGAAAAGGACACAGAACAAACACTGTTAGTCTAAACGTAATGCAGACATTTGCACGCAAGCACAAAATGCTGTAACAGTCTTGCACATCTTCAAAGCTACCACTTTCTCATTCAAACATTACTTTTTCTGCACGCTTCTACTTGCCTGCACTATATAAAGCTAAATTTATCCATATGTAGTTCACACAAATAACAATTCACTCACTTTTACATTCTCTTTTTTTTTTTTTTTACAGCCAGAAACACTAGTCTTTTTAGAATTCTATCCAGAAGTACATCTATTTGTATAATAAACAAAGAAAATATTTTGTGTAGAACTGAAAATGATTAATTATAAGATGTCACACACGTGTGTGTGTGTGTGTGTGTATGTATGTATATATCTATATCTATATCTATATCTATATATAGTTGCAACAGGAAAATTAAGTATAAATTTGCAACCAAATAAGCACTGTGTCATTTGAGTTCTGAAATCTGCACAGTGCATTTACTAGTACCCCCCAGACTGGCAAGACGGATGAAATGCAAACTTAAACCTTAAGTAATTGTATAACAGCATTAATTACTGCCACTGGTGGCAGTTATTACTCCTTCTTGGCTCAAGCAATCATTTGATCCTGAAGTTAAAACTGGCCAGTCAGGAATCAATCCCACCATAACTTCTACTTCTGGCAAGCATTAGTGCTGCAGTAAAGCCCATTCTATCACATGTATGCTCTGAACAATTCCATGCTGTGCATTATTTTCATTTGTTGATTAGCGTTATTTAAGCCCCTTTGCAGTGGTGGCCAAGGGAGGAATACTTCACCGAGAAACATACAAATTACAACACACTGTAAATGTTCGTCCCATCAGTAATCAGAAATAAGGAAAAATACAATACTTTTTTATGTGTAGTCTGTTTAAGGTTGAAATCCTTTTACTTTGGTTTATATACTGTATTTTTGCATAACGTTTTCTGCTTTAATCCCATACATCTATGCACCTGAAAGCACAATTGTACCTTAAGATGTTAAATGCTGGATTTGCAGTATGGCGCTGTGCTACAGAGGCACATGGAAAGTGCTCCCTCCACAGATTAAAGTAAAGGGGTTAAAAAAGGGACTGATAAACTTCTAACAGGTGCTAAAGAAAATAATTGTGAATGGCTAGGAGAAAAAGAATAGCAATCATTAAAAGGCTGCCACCAAATTCTCAACAAAAAACAAATGAAGATGAAGCGAGGCAAGCGGTCATGTCAGACAGTCAGCATCATTCAGCTTAAAAGAAAAAAAGAAATGTCCGAAATAAGTGAGAAAATAGACATACTGTAGTTTGAAGTCATAAGGAAAGGAGATTGTCTGCTGCATTTATATAAAAAACAGACAAAAGACTAGAGGAGATGCAAACTGCTTTATCTAACCATGTCCGTGATCTGGTAGCATTAAAAATGGGTGAAAAGGAGGTGCTACCAACCAGACTATCCGTGCTGAGGCTGCCAAAGAAGACCTGCAAGAAGTACAGGAGATGGAAAATAGAGAAAGAAAGAAGGGAGAATTTAAGGATCACCAATGTCCCTGAGCGAAGTAGGAAGAGACTGTCAACATTTTGTTAAGCAATTTAACAAATGGAGTAGTTTAGCAAAGGAGTCAGTCGTTATTGATAGAGTGGATCAGGTCTATTCTACTTCACAGCCAGCAAATGGATTCTCACACCCAATGATAAAGTCCAGAATTATCAAATAAACAAGCAGATTTCTAGCATCCTGTGGAAGAAGACTAAAGGGAAGAGTATATATGTTTGGACCATGACCACAGCCGGCTTTAGGCACCAGCGAACCCTGCGGTCACTGGGGGCCCCTAATTACAAATTATTTTATTTTGATATTTTTTGTATGTTTGTCTAACAAACAAAATCTAATGCAGCAATCTTGTGTACTTAGTAAACCAGGTAGGTAATAATAACTCTCCTTTCCAGTTCAAAAATATATCTGTTTATAGTAAGTGTTTTGTCATGTTTCAGGCTTCACAATTTCATTATTTTACTGCTGTGCCCTTGACTTATTTAGGCATTCCCGTCTCTAAAACTAAAACCGTAACTAGCTTTAGTTACCTGTAGTATCATAGACTGTATAGGAACCCCAGAAAAGCTGCTGATTGTTGGGGGGGGGGGGGTGAGGAGCAAAAAAAAAAATTAACTTTCTGATCACATGCTTTATTCAAAAAAGGGTTCTGATATGACCCTGTTAAGATAAGACTGATAATCAATGAATCAACATGAACAAGGTAAACACTAGAGGTCTGAGGATTTTAAGAAGAGATTATGCACCTGATTTTCAGGGCTAGTTTTCTCTTTCAGGGCGATTTATAAATATTGACAACAGTACGTAGTATAACTCTCAACATCTTTGTTCAAGAATTCTGTGCAAAGTCAAAAATAATAGCAGAATAAAGGCTCAAAATCAGGAACACTTTTTAAATATTACTCTAAGTCGCTTAAGAGTAATACATTTTCCCTCAAAATGCATTTTCAGGACAATAAAAAGTATGAAACTCTGTCTGGATTTATTAACCATCTGTAATCCTGAATGATTTGCCAGCAAATCAGACTTTTCATGAGGAACAGTGTGAAATTATGAGTCAAGATCAGCGAGATTGCCTTGAAATTAGGGGCAGTGGTAGGTATGTATTTCTCTTCATTGAGGTAAATAAGTGACTTACACTTGCTGCTGTTTGGTGACTGCTAAACGGTCAATGATCTGGTGTGGCAGTACCAGTGTTGAAAAATGTATTGCTGTTTGCTGAAATCAAATGTATTGCTATTTGCTGAAATCTGTATAAAACTAGTATCACTATGGCGTGTGTGTGTGAGAGCATGTCTGCAAAAAATATCACTGATTTTATTTGTGAAAACACAATAACGACAGGTAGGTACAAAACAACAGTAAAAAAAAAAACAATCTGGTTAACAAATAAGAGGTTTAAGCAGCATTCCAGTCCTGCAAGCAAAGCTGTTGTAATGTATCATTGTAACTAAATGCCAGTCATTGTGAATGTCCCTCTGAGATTGGTCAACCAGTTGTTTTACACAGTCCTGTCATAATGAAAGAGCATTGTAGCTACAGTTCAGTCTTTGTGTACTCCTCCTAGAATTCTGCAGCATAAACTAAAAGCTTGCTTAGGAGGGGTGGCAGTAATAGAGTGATAACTGTACTGGAAGTTTCCATGGGGCCAAAAACTTGCTAGGGGCACCCAAAATGCTAACACTGGCCCTGATCATGACTTCTCTTTGGGCACAAGGTTAAAGAGAAGTAGATTCACCCCATACTTTTAACTCTACATACAGTTAAATATATGCTTTAACTTTCAGATACCCTGTAATACTAAAAATCTTCTTCACCATGGGGTAAAAACCTTTCTGAATCCAGATCTGATAGCTGAAGAGCTGGTGAGATTTAAGTGTCCAGGAACAGGAAAGCAGGGATCTAGACAAGTAAAGTGAAGGAAGGATACTCTCAGAAAACCGAAGAGAGATGGCCTATAAAACTGGTCCGTGTCTTGAAACAAAAAATGGTGAACAGAAATAAAAAAGCAGCACACTTGGCAAAGAAGATTAGAGAACTTTCTGAAAGGTACTGAAAAGAAACTGACAGACATTAACTACCCCATGACCCAAGTGAAATTAACTCCCTCCAGCTGCTTCACTCTGCAGTAAGTGTACTGAGCACGTAATAACCCTGTAATTCCTGCTGCAGAAGTTAAGACAATCTCACTGCCAAGGGAACTTCTACAGTTCCAGGTACAAAAGCATAAAACAAGAAATATCTTCAGTTAAAACCAATGTACGGCAGTTTTCAAGAATCAAAGCAAACTGCTGAAATATCTTGGTTCCCCTCACGTCTGCATCACTGTGTTCTGTACTCTAGTGTTGAATCTGTTGGAAAGGCATCCCCACCCCACCCACAGGTCTTGTACTGCTTAAGCTTACTCTAGCAGTGTAAAAATTCCCTATAGAAAGCAAGCAAATTGATTGATTGTTTTTGGTGGCAAATCATCGGGGGGGGGGGTTGAGGAGGGGGGAGTATCTGCATTCCTTTGAAGTATCTGATTGTTCGAGCCTGCTACTCTCCAGCTCATGCCACTGGCCTACCATACCCCCAGTTTCCACCCACCCACACATCATCTGCATATTTCCTAAACTAATCTGTACCCACCACTTTACTATCAGTCACAAAATAGTTTACAGTCCATACTTTGCCCCTCCTTCACACATCCACTAACCACTCCCTACCTTTCTTTTTTTCAGCCAGATTCCTTCTACAGTGTAACTTGACAAGCCCTCCCACTTCACCCAACCCACAGCCAGTCAAACCATATACTGCCTTCTGTCAGTATCCTGTTCATATGTTCAGTAACTGAACACATAAAATAATTAGCATGCTATTCAAAGCACTACATTTCACTTCCCTCCTCTTTATTGTACATACATATATAGTCTTTTGCCTAATGCTTAGTCCATTGTTTTCAATGGCAATTGCTCCCATATTTCATTCACTATAGCCCACAACATTTACAACCTATCTCGTATCGGTCTTTTCAGACATGTATAAAAGTAGGTAACCCAACCCACAAATTAGTAACAAGGAACAAATTTAAAACCAAGCAGCATCATATATTCCAGCTATCCCTACCCAGTCTGCAAATATGCAGTGACATTCACCTCCCCCCTTCCAGGTCCAACCACAACAACCTCTCCCGTAATAGCCCGCACAACCATTAATAATGTTACACCTCACTCCTGCAACTCCAGTAAAACATCTCTAAAATTTATAAACATTAACCATAGAATAACCATAGAAGCTGTGATGTCCGTGACCTGGCCCAGCAATCAAGGAGCCTCAATCCTCACCACTAACACCAGTGAGGGGCATCTCATATAATAGGAAAGGATAACAAATGCACACACAGTCCGGGGCTGGTTGCTCCCTTGCTCTCCAGGTCCCCAGTAAGACTCCCCACTGGCACAGCTATGGGGTCCAGACCTCAGCTAGCTGGGCAAGATAAAATCTCCAGCACCCTCTCTCTCCAACCAGTGCTTCGTGTCCTTGCCCAAGTAGCTGACACGCACACACTTTGAGATAAGAGTTTATACAACCACACAGACACTCTTGGAGAAGGTTGGCACAGGTTCTCCAGCTGTGCCCCTTTTACCCAGACTATATGGTAGAGATCACTATCACCACCCAGCTAATATTTATCAGCTACTCAAAGGGCCTTAAAAGGGTGTCTAATCATTACTGTGCAATATTATTCAATTGGTAGTATAGCCCACGGCTAACGCTATAGGAGTGGCTTTGTACAATTTTACCAAAGGCATGCAAGTACTCTTAAGTGCTTAAATTATTTCTACAAAAAACAGCCACAGTTGAAAGGTTTAAAAATATGTAATAATAAATTAAAACCACAAGGCAATACTTTTTACTGCACAGTGCTAGTCAAGAGTTCAGAGATCACAGAGAAATACTTAAAATAATTCAGTAGTATAGTTCTAACATCACAAAAAAACACACGTAGTCTAATCGTTCTAGTTCCTAGCTATTTCTAAGAGAAAACACAAATCTAAGATAACTTGCACATAGAACACAGGCAGAGTGCTGATGAGTTGGATGGTCAAGACAAAAATGCTTATTGCCCTCCGATTCCCTCTATTTTTAAAATCGCATTCCTGTTTCCCATTACATCATTCTTCAAACTTCCCCGGCTTCCCAGGCTAACAAACTGCATTTACATTCTTACATCTACTTTTGTTATCTTGCAGCTGGTCAGGAAGCAGAGCAATAAAAATACGTTTGCATGTTTAAGTCTAGCAATTTAACTCTTGGTTAAAACAATAGAAAGAATGTCTTGATCTAGACCAGCCGGAGCCAATATTAAGGATCAAAGACCGTCATAAAATGCTTGACTTAGCTTCCTTACAGCAGAGTGTACTTTTTGTTACATATTTTTTTTCAGTTCCACATATAACTCTATTTATTTTTACCATTTAAGACAACAAGTCTGTGGTTTACATTATTTACAGATGACAGAATTCTGGCTAGGCTGGCAGCCTTCACACCCCCCCCCTCGAGAACTCAAGCTAGTTTTTCAAGTGACCCTTGAGAAACGCTGCTTGAGAGGGTTAGGTCTATCTGAGTATACCTTACCCCATTCCCTGTATTGAAAGTCCATCTGCATTAGCATTGCTAATCACACTGCGGTGCTGCATGGACATATCATATGCTTGAAACCCTAGGCTACATCTTGGCATTTTGCTGGCTGGCTCTGTTTAACCATGTTAGGGGTTGTCTGTCATAACAGTGAATTTCCTTCCATACAGATAAGGCTGAAGTTTCTGCAGTGCCCACACTATCGCTAGACATTCCTTTTCTACAGCTGCATAGCATTCCTCCCTGGGTTGGAGCCTACGACTGAGATAAACCACTGGGTGTTTTTCTCCCTCTGAAGAAATCTGGCTAAATACAGACCCACCCCATGGTTTGAAGCATCCACCTGCACAACACATTCTTTACTGTAGTCTGGACTGGCTAACACGGGGGGTCCACCCAAAGCTTCTTTAAGCTTCTGGAATGCCTGCTCACATGCTGGGGTCCACACTACCTTATCTGGCCTGTTCTTCCTTGTTAGGTCTGTGAGGGGAGCAGCTGTGGTACTGTAACTGGGGATAAACTTTCTGTAGTACCCTGCTGTCCCTAAAAATGCCCTCACCTGCTTTTTAGTAACAGGTGAAGACCATGCCTGAATGGCTTCCACTTTGGCAGGTTCTGGCCTTTATCTTACCACTCCCCACTCTATGTCCTAGGTAGGAGACCTCTGCTATACCCACCTAACATTTGCTCTGCTTAATGGTCAACCCTGCCCTCTGTATTCTGCCCAGCACCTCCCTGACATGCTGAAGGTGCTCTGGTCATGAATGGCTGTAGATGGCAATATCCTCTAGGTAAGCAAGGGCAAACGCCCTCTGGGGCATTCTTCATCCCAAAGGGCATCTTTGTGAACTCCTACAAGCCCAAAGGAGTCACACAAATGCCAACTTCTCTCTAGCACTGGGAGTCAAGGGCACCTGCCAGTACCCCTTGGTAAGATCAATGGTTATAAGAAACTTAACCCCACCCAGCTGCTCTAGGGCCTCATCTGTCTTGTGCATGGGTTAAGCATCTGACTCTGTGTAACTATTTAGTTTTCTGTAGTCCACACAGAACCTGGTACTGCCATCCTTCTTTGGCACCAGCACCACTGGGGAGGCTCAGGGACTGTTGGACTCTTGAGTCACCCCTAGTTCCAACATCTCCTGTACCTCCTCCCTCAGAGTCTGTTTGACTCTCTTAGACAGTCTATAAGGGGCCTGCCTAATAGGCCTTTGGGGTCCTGTATCCACCTGGTGCTGCCCCAGGTGGGTGCACCCTGGTTTCCCAGTGAACATGTCCCCAAATTCCTGCAACACTGCTTGAATTTCTTGAACCTGGGTAGGAGATAGCTGCTGTGATATTGCTACCCCTTCCACTGAGGTGTCAGCCCAAGCCTCATTGAGGAGATCAGTCCTCAGATCTCCCTCAGACTCCTCTTGCAATCCACTGCAAATGCTAAGCACAAGGGCCTCCCTATCATGGTAAGGTTTCATCATGTTAACTTGGTACAATTTGTGCCCCTGCCTTTTGCCTAGCATTTCCATCATGTAGTTAACATATCTTACCTTTCTTACCACTTTGTAGGGTCCCTCCCAAGCTGCTTGTTGTGTCTGACAGGAATGAGAACCATTACCTGCTGCCACACAGCATACTCTCCAGCTTGAGCATTCCTGTCATACCACCCCTTTTTCTGTTGGGCTTCTGCCAGGTTCTCCTGGGCCAAGCCTATGAGTTCCCCGATTCTTGTCCTGAGGTTTATGATGTATGCCACAACAGACTCCTTGCGAGACTCGAAACTCGCCTTCCCACTCATCTCAAATTAAATCTAGAGGTCCCCTCACTCTATGCCCACACAGCAATTCAAAGAGTGAAAAACCTGTGGATTCCTGAGGAACTTCTCTGTAAGCAAACAGATGGGGTAAATATTTGTCCCACTCCCTCTTAAACTGATCTGCAAATGCCTGTAGCATGGACTTGATTGTAGAGTTTAACCTCTCAACAAGACCATTAGTCTGGGGATGGTAGGGGATGGTCTTCATGTGCTTCACCCCGCAGGACTTTCACAGACAAGCCAGCAGGTCTGACATGAGATTGGCACCTCTGTCAATCAGTATTTCATTTGGGAAACCTACCCTGCTGAAAATCTCTAACAAAGCATTTGCCACCTTCTCTGCCTCAGTGGAGGACAAAGCCACTGCCTCAGGGTATCGTGTAGCATAATTCACTACCACTAGGATATACCTTTTCCCTGTGGAACTTTGGGTACTCAGAGGACCCACAATATACATAGCTACCCTCTGAAATGGCTCCTCAATCCCAGGCAAAGGCATCAAAGGAGCTCTCACCTTGTCTCCTGCCTTGCCTACCTTTTGGCACTGCTTACAGGTCCTGCAGTACCCTGTTACATCTCTGGAAATTCCAGGCCAATAGACGTTCTGCATAATACACCTCTTTGTACATTTTATGGCCATGTGACCTGCAAAGGGAATATCATGGGCTATGGCTAGAAGCGCCAGATAGTAGGCTTTAGGCACTACCAACTGCTGTACTCTCTCGCCTTCTAGCCCCCCTCAGGTGGTCCACTTTCTGTATAGTAACCATTTGTCCCAGTATACAGATTCCCCCTTTCCTTTCCTTGAGAATCCGGTGCCTCCCTAGCTACCTGCCTCAGGCCTTGCAATGTGGGGTCTGAGAGCTGAGCCTGTCTCAGCTCTCTCCTTGTAACCCTTCCCAGCTCTCCTTCAACAGGAAGTCTGGCATCCTCTGACAGTGGTGCCTGACTGTCAGTCTGTGTACTACTACTCACCTCTACCTTTGCTGTTACTGTGTCCAAGGGACCATCAGTACCCCCAAGCAGCTGTGGCTCACCTTCAATCTTACTGCTACAGGGTATGCAGTCTGTCTGGGTCTCCTCCAGGCTACCAGACCCACATGCTTGTCTCCTAGCCTGATCATGTGTAACTGCATAAGCACATGGTACTGCCTCATCCAAATCCTTCCCTATCAGGACATCTGCAGAATGGTAGTTCGGTACCCCTGTTGTCTCAAGACAACCTACTATTGGCATTTTGTCTTTCCCACTTAATGGCTCCCTCACCTTTTGTTCCCCACTTTGCTTCTGTGGACACCTGTATGCCACATGGCCCCACTGGTTGCATTCAGAACATTTAACCCTAGCTCCTGAATGTGTACCTGGACTAGTGGCTTCCCCTGCTACTGGCAGATTCTGTTGGGGCAGTCTGTGCTGCGTACCATGGGTTCCTTTAGACCCATGAGCAGCATTGGGGGTCCCTTTCCTGTGCAGGGCTGCTCTGCTTGCCAGGTATAGGTCTCCCTTCTTCCCCATCTCATCTGAAGTAGCACATTATCTGTCAGCTAACCAGATCCTCGTGTCCTCAGGCAAAGTGCTAATGGCTTGTTGTCTCACCAAAAGGTCTGCCAGCCCTTCAAAAGTGGTGACCTGACATCCACTCACCCACCTATGGAAGTAAGTGCTCAGTTCGGCAACATATTCACACACACTTTCATCTGCCGTGCGTCTATGCTCACAAAACGTTTTCCTATATGTTTCAGGTGTTAGCTTAAACAATTCTAACAAATGCTTTTTACCAGCAGTATAATCAAAACATGCAATGTCAGACATTTTTGACAAAACAGTTACAGCGGTACCATGGAGTAAGGGGGTCAGGAACCGTACCCAGAGCCTTTGGTCAACACTATCCTGTTTGCATACCCTCTCAAACATATGAATGAAACCACCAAAAGTGTCCCCCTCTTTAAACTGCGGGTAAAATTTGCTGAACTTTTGTGCTTCTGGGGTCCAGTTACTCCATTTCCCATTACCTCCATGACTCTGGCGAAGAGTCAGCATCACCTTCTCATGCTCTCTCTGCCTCTCCATTTTCTCAGCTTCCAGGCGTAGCAGTTTCTCATTCTCCTCAGCCTGCAACCGTCGCAGTCTTTCATTGTCTTGACTCACTCTCTTTAGACACCTCAGTCTCTCAGTTGCTTCTATTTCCACACGCCTGGCCTCCAACTCAAGTCTGTTTTGCTCCAGATTGATTTTTAACTCCTCTGCAGAAAGGCTGAGCTGTCCATTCTCCGAGGGTATTATATCTCCACTGCCAGTCTGATTGTCCTCCTGGTTGCTGTTTTCTGATGCAGCTGTAACCAAGGCTGTGTTGCTGTTTTCTGATGCAGCTGTAACCAAGGCTGCAATCAGGTCTGCCTTAGTCAGGTTTCCATGCACCAGTCCCCTAGACAGGCACATCTCCACCAGGTGGCTCCTTGTCAGCTTTCCATACTCCTCTGCTGACATGTTGCCTGCTCACCCTGACTAAGCTAACAAAAAAAAAATAAAACAATTGTGATCTGAACTCACTACATGGCTGATTTTGGAGTACAAAACGCCTTCAGAGCTCACTGTACACCAGCTACAGGAACCAGTATAAGCCAATTAGTATTTCCCAACCAGTTAATATGTGGTGTGGATATCCCACCACTGACCAACTGTGACACCCGTGCCCTGGCCCAGCAATCAAGGAGCCTCAATCCTCACCACTAACACCAGTGAGGGGTGTCTCGTATAGGAGGAAAGGATAACAAATCGGAGGAAAGGATAACAAATACAGTAAAGTGCAATTTCCCTTATGAGCAAACAGAGATCAGTCAGTCTGGGGCTGGTCACTCCCTTTCTCTCCAGGTCCCCAATAATACTCCCCACTGGCACAGCTGTAGGGTCCTGATCTCAGCCAGCTGGACAAGCTAAAATCTCCAGCACCCTCTGTCCAGCCAGTGCTTCATGTCCCTGCCCAAGTAGCTGACACACACACACACACTTTGAGATAAAGGTTTATACAACCACACAGACACTCCTGGGGAAGGCTGGCACAGGGTCTCCAGCTTGTGCCCCTTTTACCCAGACTATACGGTAATATTTATCAGCTACTTAAAGGCTCTTAAAAGGGTGTCCAATTATTACTGTGCAATATTATTATCCAATTGGTTGTATAGCCCACGTCTAAAACTTTAGGAGTGGCTTTGTACAATTTTACCAAAGGCATGCAAGTACTCTTAAGAGCTTAAATCATCTCTACACAAAACAGCCACAGTTGAAAGGTTTAAAATATTTAATAATAAATAATTAAAACCACAAGACAATACTTTTTACTACACAGTGCTAGTCAAGAGTTCAGAGATCACAGAGAAATACTTAAAATAATTCAGTAGTACAGTTCTAACATCACAGAAAAACCGTCTAATCTTTCTAGTTTCTAGCTATTTCTAAGAGAAAACACAAATCTAAGATAACTTGCATATAGAACACAGGCAAAGTGCAGATGAGTTGGATGGTCAAGACAAAAATGTTTAATGCCCTCTGATTCTCTCAGTTTGTAAAATCACATTCCTGGTTCCCATTACATCATTCTTCACACTTCCTGGTTTCCCAGGCTAACAGAAACTACATTTACATTCTTAACATCTCCTTTTGTTATCTTGCAGCTGGTCAGGAAGCAGAGCAATAAAAATACATTTGCATGTTTAAATCTAGCAATTTAACTTAGGTCAAAACAATAGAAAGAATGTCTTCATCTAGACTGGTCAGAGCTAACTTTAAAGATCAAAGACAGTCCCAAAATGCTTAACTTAGCTTCTTTACAGCAGAGTGTACTGTTGTTGCTTTTTTTCCAGTTCCACATGTAACTCTGTTTTACCATTTAAGACAACAAGCCTGTGGTTTACATTAATATTTAGAGATGACAGAAAATAATTTTCTATCTGGCTAGGCTGGCAGCCTTCACAGAAGCATCTGTAGCAAAGTAACTGAACTGCATGCTTTCATGTCTCATTACATCATTGACATCCTTGTTATATCATAGAACATAGCTAAAACCCAAAGTCAAAGACACTGAAGTCCTACCTCTAGGATGTAATATCTTTCAAACAGACCATATACTGAAAAAAGTTGGTGGAGTAGCTATTATATACTCAAAACGCCTGAACTTATCCCTTTATCAGAAAAAGCATCCCTCATTCAATAGTGCAGAGATTTTTATTGCCTTACTCAAGTTAAACTCGTTTAAGACTATCTGTATCCTAGAGTTTTATATTCCCCCAGCAGTAACATCAGCACAGTAGAGGGCATAATATCCTGGGCATCTACCAATAAACCCTAAGAAACCATCGTCCTTGAGGACCTTAACGTAGACTGGGCCCAAATTTGTATCTGATACCCCCACTACCAGTATTAACATGTATGGTTTCCCTCAGCTCATCAATGTACCGGCAAGATGTAACATGCCCTTCTCTAATGCCTGTACTCTAGAATGGATTCTTTCAACTAAACTCAGTATCTATAACTATGGGACACTGTCTGACAACCTAAGTGACTACCTGCCCAATGTTGCTAATTTTGCTAAAAGGCTTGTATGCAATCCAGTAAAACATCACATACAGGAATGTGCGTAACCTATCCACTTTTAATGTTGACTGTTTCATCTCCACTTTCAAACAATACAATTGGAATAGGTTAAAAAAATCTTCCTTTAGATGAAGCCACCTTTAATAAAACCTTTAAGATATACTGAATGAGCATGCTCGAGCAACATGGCTATCCAGTAACATGGCCATCTAAAAACAGTAGGCAAATAATGGGTCTTGGAGACATGACCTAGAAAGCATGGCACATCAACAAATCCCCAGAAAAACTAATACACTATAGACAGGCAATAAAGCAAAGCACAGTACAAGGCTTGACAAAAAATTCCAATACTTTAACGTACAGCAGGCACACCAAAGTAATTCTGAAAAATTCTGGTCATTGGTGCAAAACTACTAAATCCAGGCCAAAGTCAACAACCCATTCCCTCCCCAGAAGACACTTCAACAGTCACTAACTTTAACAGGTACTTCCTTCAAGTTGTAGTCTCCCTTATTAAAGACAACCCTACCACCAAACCATCTGCCCACAAACCAAAGATCACTTCTCACTCAAACCAGTCCCTACCTCCACCATAAGAAAATGTCCTAAAACAAAGCTGTAAACAGCCTTCTTCCTGAATTCTACCCAATACTGTAGGAATGTCACAAGGTTCCATACTTGGACCCCTCCTGTTTAACATATTTATAAATGTTCTACACACTGCTTCTAAACACTCCACTCTTGTACGATATGCAGATGACCCAACATTCATCTGCACAGCATCTGACCTACAAAACTTCAAGAAATTACTTGATAACCCTTTGTCCATAGAATTCTCACTATGCAACTTACAACCCCTTGTCAAAGTCACTTAAATAACACCCCAACACCAAACTCTTAAGAGTCCCAGTTGATGACAAGTTGAAGTCTGACCTACGCTTCCAAATTATTTACCAGGAAATTCCAACTGGGCACAGTTCCTTTTTCAGTGGAGGCCCGGGGAGAAAAGCTCCACAGAAAAATGAATGAGCAGGAGAATACATGAAGAACAATTGAATATACATACAATAGCAAATAATGCATACTGCAGCAAACAGCTGTACATACAGTATGAAATATAGTAATGAACAGATATACCAACATCTAGCTAGAGGCTAGGAATAAAGGTAGGATGTATATACAGATAGTACTAAGCTCAAACAGATACTCTTCTAAACTCGTATACCTAAATCTTGTATACAATTATAGCACTAAATTCAAGCAGATATAAAGCAGCAATTAAAAAAATACCTAGTGGTTGGTCTCTTGTATAGAACAAAACTCCACCTAACAGACAGAACTAGAGAAACCATAACTAAGTCCTACCTCCTACCTACCCTACTGTGTCTCCAAACTCTTTTTCCTAACCTTCAATTGTCCACGCAGACAAAGCTGGAACAATGCTATAATAAAATGGCTTGCTTTGCTGCAAATTGCCCCTTTAGGATTCATCAGTGTTCTACCATTAAACAACTAAATTGAACTAAACTCCCACATCACCTCCACTATAGTTGGCTACTACTAGATCCTCTTCTAATACATTACCCTGACAAGTATCCAGCACTAAAAGGCCTGCACACTACCATGCTACCACAGCTCTTGGCTCTAAAGACAAACTCCTCTTCTCCTTATACTCAGACTCTGTAGCTACCCTCCCACATGCCCTCAGGCTTCTTGAAAACCAGCAGGCATTCAAAACACATCTAAGAAAGCACCTCAACATCCTGACTGTGTAGCTGAAAATCTCCAAGAGAAGTATAATATAGTTTTGCTTCTTCCGCCTCCTCTACTAAACCTCTGCTCTTCTTATCCTCTGTTACCAACTATCACCCGGTCTTCACCCATCCTGCCGTCTACATATGCCTCTCAACACTTTTTCCCACGCATTTCATGTATGTCTCCTAATTAAATGAACTTGTTGCTTTCCATGCTTTGTACATGACTCTGTATTGTGACATCTGTTGGACTGCATAGTTATTTAACTAGATATGTATGGAGTATAATTAGTATAAAATGCCTTACGGTTATATGTATAGTTACCATTTTATCTTTATCTTTTTTGACCTTGTAAAATGTATTTTAATTGTATTCTGCCTGACATTGTTGAAATTGTATAATTTAAAAGATTTTGTTTGTATTGGAGCTTTTCTCCCTGAACCTCTGCTGCAAAGATGGACTTCCCTGGTCAAGAAATGTAAAGTAAATAAATTAAAATTTAAAATAAAATAAATGGTTCCAGAGGAGGAAATAGAAGAGCAGGAAGTAGAATGATAATATTGGGGCTACCAAGTAATCATTACTCAACAATTCAATAAGGATGGGGAGGGAATAAATAGTAAGTAGACTAATTGAAAGACTAGATCATATCAGCTAGTCAGTGCAGAGAGAATAGGGTAAAAGCATTTGAAAATTCAACAATATAGCAGATATAGTAGACAGGTGATGATGTTAAAGATAGCAGTAGCTGTTGTACTGAAGTTTAGGACATTTGTAATAAAAGAGCATGTGGTATGATGAGCCCTGAGTAGAAATGCAGCTTGGGACCATTAAACCACAGATTTAGAAAAAGCGTTGCTACAATTTGCAGGAGTGTTGTCAATTAAATTTAGACAATGAAATTTATGATGAGCCCCAAAGTGGAAACATGATTTGGGGATTTTTAAAATGTATAAGTACTTTGATACTTCTTGCTGTTTAACCTTTTATTTAGAAAGAACTCTAGTGGTGTTTAGAAGTTCTGTTGTGTGTGTTTGGTTGTGATGAGAATGTTTTATTGAGAAGCATCACTGGTGGATTATAGATTTCAGTAACTCCTGCAAGTACGGAAGGGACACTGAGAGGGGGGACCTAGGCTCAAACAGTAGATATGGTTGCATAGCTATGAAAAGAATGATGAGCCCTAAGAAAGAAACTTCCTTCAGGCTTCAAACAAAGTGATGCTATATCATTTGTTAGTGAGAGTGTTAGAGGGACTTGGGGAAAGCTCACACCTAGTGGTATTTGTGATGAAAAGGACAACTTGCTAAATTTCTAAATTGCTGAATTTAAAAATTTGCAAATCCATCATGGTGTGGGGTAACACAAAGGGGTGGGTGGGACTTATCCTCTCACAAATCTTAAAATTTGCCAGTAAAGAGAGTAGAACAGTAAGGGCCTCATTTTTAACGATGTGCTATGTTATACCCATTGAGGAGAAAAGAGAGCAGCTTTCAATATTTAATAAGAACATTCAAGCCTAGACAGAAATGTAATACTTATGTTTAACAAAACATACACATAATTTAATAGCATGAAATGCCAGCATGATAGCAGTTTTTCTCTCACCCTACCTTGTATTTATTCCTGTAAGTTTGAATTTCAGTGTTTAAAAAAACCTTTATTGGTAAAGTTGAAAAATTTGAAACCAGCACCTGTGCACTAGCGAAATTGTTAACCAACCAAAATGGTGCATGGAATAGTCGCAGGAACAGCTAGGAGTTTTATGTTAAAATTACTGAAAGGTTGGACTATCCAAATGACTGCCAAACCAAAAACCACCTGCCAGATATGAATATAGTTAAGTGCTTTTGTCTTGCACTTTTTCAGAGCTAAAGAGTGTCATAGTAAGCCTTGAAATACTTTCTTTAAAAACTGGTGACAGCAAATTCTTAAAGAAACAACCTCATTGAATTAAAATACAGAAGTGTCTGTATGCTATAGCATACCCATAAGTATTAAAATAATACTGTAAAAAAAACATGGGATGTAAATGGCCTGGTCAGTGATCTAAAGAAACAAAACAGTTGATTACATAAAGGGAATGCGATTAGATAAAATAATGATGGAAGACTCACACCTAAAAAAAAAAAATGAAAGTGAAAGACTGTTGGCAAGATGGCGATGAGTAGGTTATCCTGCAGAAAAGTTAGAAGGTAAAAAAAGGTGAGCAATAATACTGATAAGGCGAGAGGTAAACGCTGATTTATAAGGAAAACAACCATGACAGATTGGGAAAATTTGTGCTTCTGAGGGAGAAATGGAAAAATAGAATAACAGCACTTGGTTTGGACTCCAAGGACATAAAAAGAAGAAATACGGCAAATCATAGAGGGGGGTGATTGGAATATAAGCATAGATAAAATGGGTGCAAGTGGAGGCTGCAGAAGGAGTGAGTTGACAAGTGAGGTTTTAGTTTTTTAAACGGGTATGAAAAGTCGGAGGTTGGTCTGACACTGACAAGGCTAGTCTGGGGGAAAGAGATTGTTCTGCTGAGAAAGGAAGTAGTTTGTTACGATTAGATAGGTTCTGTTTATATCAGAGTAACATGGATATTTAGGGTTCTATATATTTTAGGAACATAAGTATTTAGTAAAAATAGAATGTACACAGCTTAAGCTATTATCAGACCACACCCTGATTGAACGTGCACCTATCTGCTATTTGTATGGTTAAGCACTAGAGGGCAGGGTGCACCTAGTGGAAAAACTTAGAGAAGTCAGAAGTTAAAGCAGCATCAAAATGAGATGGGCTACCTAATAATTCATCAAGGAAAGATAGTAGGGCAATGGGATGAAACTTATGAGATATTGCAAATGATATTGAACAATCAGGAATGAAGAGACTGGGAGGAATAGAGAAGGTTATGCTAATATAAAGTAGAAAGTATACAATTTATTTTATTTATTTATTTGCTGTTGGTTTATCAGGATAGTCCATTGGGCCAAAAGAATCAGTTTTCAATTGAGTCCTGGGGAGAAAAGCTCCAATACAGACAAATTAGGTACATACAAAAATTACATTAATGATTGTACAGAGTAGAAGATAAAACATTTAAGCTCAAAATTCAAGAAGCATTCAAAACAATACAATCTGATGAGGATTAATGAGAGGTAAATAAACTGAAACAGTAACGTGATATACATTCAGAGGAGTTATTCAGAAGGAAACATAACATTACATTACAGAGTAGATATTCTGAGGGAACATAAGTTTTGTTAGGTAGAGGTGAGTATCATAAGTGTAAAGGATGATGAGATATCATAAATTTATGAGGGGAGGGAGCAAGAACAATCCCATTGGGACCTCCGATATGTATGGAGAGATTTTTTGAACGTGTACCGATTTGAGGTGGTACGAATGGATGGTGGGAGTGAGTTCCAGAGGCGGGCAAGGTTGAAGGATAGTAAGTGTTTACCTGGGGGATGAGATGGTTTATGGACTTCTAATAGGTTTTGATTGTTAGACCTTAAGACTCTATTTGGTATGTGCATTTTGAAGGCAGAAGACAGGGAGGGACAAAGAGAAGGACTGAGAATGAGCTTGTGAGCGAAAGTCAGCTGTATATATGTGAGATGGTTAGGTAGTTCGAGCCAGTTTAGGTTTTGGAGAGAGGAACAGTGGTGGGTGGAGGACCTGTGGCCATTTGCGAATTTGGCGATTTTATTATAGCAGGAGGAAAGCTGATTTTTTAGAGAGGTCTGAAGATTGGTCAGTAATGGGGCCCCATAGAGAAGGGAGGGGATGAGAAAAGAGGAAGCGAGTGTGATTTTGGAGGAGCTTGTAAGGTACTGATTCTGACGGTAGAGCATACCTAGTTTTTGATGAGTTTTTTTAATATTTAGTTGTAGATGGGAGTTGTAGCTAAGCTGATTATCAATTTGTACACCTAGTAGCTTAGTTTCAGACACTAGTTCAAGGGGTGAGTTATTTTGGCTGGTAACTGAGAAAGAGTTTATATTGAAGGAAGTGGATTTGGAGGGGGTAAATACCATAAGTTTTGTTTTGGAGGCATTGAGTGCCAAGTGATTTATTTTCATCCACTGTTCGGTAATTGAAAAAGCTTCCTGGGTAAGTGTTTGGAGCAGAGAGGAGGAGGTGGCAGAGCAGATAATGGTAGAATCATCTGCATATTGGATGATGTTTGCAAAAGGAATTGATTTGTGGAAATCATTTATAAATATATTAGAGGAGGGGACCAAGAATAGATCCTTGAGGAACTCCAGTGGGGGTACTAAGGAAAGGGGAAGTGGCCTTTTTCCATATTACAGCTTGGTATCTATTTGATAGATAGCTGGAGAACCAATTTATGGAGGAGGGAGAGAGGTTAAGTTTTGACAGTTTGGTTAAGAGCAGATTGTGTGAGATAGTGTCGAAGGCCTTGGAGAGGTCAAGTAGTAGGGTAGAGACAATGTGGCCGGAATCACGTGCTGTGTTGACAGTCTCAAGGAAGGACAAGAGGGCTGTCATAGTGCTGTGATTTGGCCTGAATCCGTGTTGTGTAGGGGTTATAAGGTTGTTATCTAAGAGATGTGGCAGGAGTTGAAGGTGGATACACTTTTCCAGAAGTTTAGAAATAGGGGACAGGATAACAATAGGACGAAAGTTGTTGATGTTACAATTGTTGCCTCCTTTATGCAGGGGGATGATGAATGCTTGCTTCCACAATTGGGGCACAGTGCATTCATGAATGGAGCGGTTGATTAGAATGCTAATGGGATAGGCAATAGCATCTGCGGCTATACTTAGGAAGTAAGAGGGAATGTTGTCAGGGCCATTAGTACATGGCTTCAGTTTCTGAAGGAGTTTCTTTATAGTGGAAGTGGGTATAGATTTTAATGAGAATAGAGAGGAATGAAGAGAGAGAGAGAGAGAATTTGAGGGGGGTGCAAGTGATGAGGCAGAGTAGTAGATAAGGTGGAAGATAGGCAGTGCGAAGTAGAATTGGGGATAGGGTTGTTAGTGGGAGAGGAAGGGGGTGTATGAGATAGCGAGGTGGGGCATGTGAAGGAGGAGGTGAGTTTGCTAATAGAGTCGATGAAAAAGGAGTTGAACTGCATAGCTAAATCTAAGTCTGGGCTATTTGGGTCTGGGGTTGGGGTGTATGGTTTGCTGGGGTTAAGGAGGGTGGATATCCCCTTCCAGAATCTTTGAGGGTTAGTTTTATTATTGTTTTGGAGTATGAAGAAGTATTTTTGTCTATCTGAGGTTATTAGCTTTTTTACTTTATTTCGAAGGGTTTTGAATGCAATATGATGTTCTGGGGTCTTATTTCTCAAGTCCCCAGGCTTTGTCTCTAAGGCGCATGGTTGATGGTGTGGTTTTGGTTAGCCAGGGGTTCTTTTTGTTCTTAGAGGGGCTTGGGAATCAAGTATTCCTAAGAATGTGGAGTTAGTGAGCAACTGCTTCTTCTAAGGGAAGTGTCTTTAGATTGTTCCAATTAATTGCTTTCAGGGAATCTACAAAGATTGATGGATTAAAGCTTTTGTCATTACGAGTAGTAATGTAGTTGTGGGTACGGTAGGAGATACAGGGGAGTCGATGAGTAAAAGTAGGCAGATGATCACTAAGAGGGTCAGGAAGAGTACCGCTATCTGAAAAATAGTGGGGATGTGACACTAGAATCCAGTCAAGGATGGTGCCACAAGAGGGGTGTTTTGATGGGTGTGTTACGGTGTTGATTAGTTGGGAAAAGTTATATAGGTTGATGTTAAGAGGGTTGGTTAGAGACTGGATGGAGGCCCAGTTAATATTTACATCTCCTAAGAGTATGGTTTCATTGCTAATATTGTCAGAGAGCCAAGAGAGGATATTTTCAAGTGTAGGAATATTGTCCCCTGGGGGGATGTAGAGAGATGCTAGGCATATGTGTTTGTGCTTATTAACTTGTAGGAGAGTGAGGAGTACTTCAGCGTTGTTAAATGTAGGAGTAGGTTTGTCGTAGGGGATAACTAGCAAGGAAGAGGAATATAGGAGAGCTACACCACCGCCTTTCCTTTGGGTCCTGTCTTTTCTAATGGTAGAATAGCTGGGTGGAGTAATTTCAGAGTCTTTTATAGAGGGCTTTCACCATGTTTCTGAAATAGATAGTATGTCAGGTTTATTATGCATAAGCCATGCATGGAGGGTTGGGACTTTATTCACTATACTTTGTGAGTTTAGAGAGGTAAAGTATATAGGCTTGTGTGAGGAGGAAAAGGAGGGGCCAGGGTTGGGATGGATATCACCAGATAAAAGACTGGAAATGAGGAGAAAGATTGGTTTCAAAAGATGATTGAGTAGAGTAAAACAATGATTCGGGTCAGTTGTGATGATTAAGGGGTGTTTGGTTACTATGGGGAAAGAGTTTTTCTGAGAGGAGAAAACTTTGAATGAGAAGGTGAGGAGCTGTGTTATTGGGTAAAGATGGGGAGAGATAGGAGAGTGCAATTGTGAGAGAGGGGAGTTCAAATGGTTGGTTGTATTATAACATTGTGTATGGTATGAAGTGTGGGGTTGGGTGAGGTAATAAAGATATGATAGTTTAAGAGATAGCAAAAGAAAGATACAGATGGATGAAGGATTTAAAGGCATGTTGATAAGGCTGCTTTGTATTAAGTGTTATAGAGGTCTTATATATGTTGTAAGTTAATTGTGCAGGGGGATGAAGAAAAGCTTTGCAAGGTTGAGTAGGATAAGGAATAGTAAGTGTGAAGCTGGATGGAGAGGTAGTTGAGTGGGTGAGCGTTTTAGAAATGAGAAGAAATGTATGTATTAGCTGAGGGAGTGGTTACAAATTGGATAATAGGCTATTGGGGGTGTGTCTAAGGTGTTGAGGGCTGATTGGTGTAGGGAGAAAGTGGGTGTGGAAACGAGGGATATAGGTAGAGGTACTGGGGGCGGGTGAGATTTGGGGGCAGGGTAGGGGAGCAGAGTGAGCCCGAAGGGCGAACGGAGCGGGAAGAAACCAGGAGAGGATCAAGAGTCAATCAGTAGAGCATAGGATACAGGAGAGTAAGTCGTAGCTGGGTAAGTAAGGTTTTTATAATTAAATAGGTAAAGTGGGCAAAAGTATGGATGAGAAAGTGAGAGATGCAATTAAATAGAAGAGAAAAGCAAGAAATGAGTGAAGAAAAAAGTAAAGTACAGTAGGGGGGGAACGCCCTCTAGTGGCCAAATGCAGAAGTGCACTTGATCAACTAGGAAGGTCTTGGGACTAGATAGGATGGAATATGGAGAAGCAGGGAAAGAACTCTGATAAAGATGGGAGAGAGAATGGAGAGGGAGGAATGGAAAGTGTTTAGGCTGCTAGCTGTCCTGGCAGGGAGATAGCGTACAATATTATCAAGCAGGAGTTACAATGGTAGAAGCCCAAGAGACAACAGATGTACATACTTTCGCAGTGTCCTCTGGGAGACACTCTTCCAAGTTCCAAAATAGGGAAAAGATGCAGCAGAGCAGTATGTCTCTTAAATAAAATTATAGATGGAGTAGGTGGTCTTTGTTGAATGTATGTGTCCACCCAGGCGAGGTCCCAAGAGAAAATATAGGGCAAAAAAAAACTGGAGATAGGAGGAAGAGATGAGAAGAGTTAGTAACAATGTAATAGTAACAACACCTTATTACCTAAATAAGTAGTAGGCAAAAAGAAGAAGCCAAAATCACAATACAGTCAGTAAAGCAAACAGTAATACAATATCAAGGTATAATAGCTTTCAATTAAATGAATAAAACATATCAAAAACTCAACAGGTATGCCTTGCAAACGAGTGAGCAACTGGCTTTATAAATAGATAGTTAAACTAAATAAAAGACCATGTAAATAAGAGAGCAGTTTCGTCTGGAAATATACAAAAACTCAGGAGACTCGAAAACTATTCAAGAGCTCTGTAACAGTTTAGAGCATAGTTATACAGTTTTAAAAACAAATATTTCTGCAGTTTGTAAGAAAGTATTGTAATTATTTAACTACATAAACTTATCAATAATACAAGAGCACTATAACACTGTAAAGTATACTTATGGAGTTTCAAGAACCAATGTTTCTGCAGTATGTAAGATGATGTTGTGACTAATTAACAATTAAACTAGTAAATAGCTTTATATAACAATTAAACTAGTCAATAGCTTTATATACAAGTGTATAATATCATTAAGCAGTCCGAGAAACAAATGTATTTGCAGTATGTAGGATAATTTAGTAATCCTAGAGCGTGTACATCTGCGACCAGCCAAGCGTTTAAGAGGTAATACAAACACGTGGAGTTGGCGTGTTGCATCAGCGCCAGTTAGTGGTAAAACATACTATACATGGATAAAACAATTTCGGAAAGTAGACTCAGCAGTTCCGTGAAGCTAACCCAAATAACGTAACCAGATCGTAGTCATTTAAATAAGAGAAACCCTATTAGGAATCAAACAACATATTCTATGTGGTGGAATCTACGCACAGTATGAATATGAGTAGAAGGGCAATGTCGTGCTACGTTCAGTAGCGGTTTCAAGGAACAAGAACAACCCAACCAAACCCCCAAAGCTTTGCGATGCACAAAAACAGCAATTTATGAAGTACAACCAATACGCATACAGCATCAACCTACTAAACAATGGATCTGCATTCAGAACACACCATTTAAATAGTAGTACCGTTCAGCACTTTTCTAAAGCAGTAGTCTGAGCAGTATTCCAAGCTATGCAATGGATAGGTTAAATGCACTCTTAACACAACAAACGACAGCGTACAAATACAAATACTGTCGTATTATGTCTATAACGAGCCTTTAGCATGTACATAGAGGGAAAAGCCCTGAAATTGGCAATACAAGCTGAACAAGAAAGCACTTACAATAGGAGCGTTCTCCCAGTCAGGCACCTGCAGCAGCCGTGGCGAGGAGTTCAAAAATGGCACCCTGAGGGGAGGGGGAGTATTTATCACTTCCAGGCGGAAGTAGAGGGAGGGGGGAGGAATAGGGAATACAAGCTACGTGGGACAGACAGGAAGGTCTATAACTCTATAATGTGGAAGGCAAGGGACGTACGAAGGATCGAGCAGTCTAGGGGGAGGGGAGGGAAGGAGATAATGTAGTAGTAAAGGTAAAAAGGTGTAGGATGGAGATAACGTGCACAGTATATCTCCCTAGATAGAGCTGGAAAGGCAAAAAAAGAGGGAGGTAGGAAGAAATTATGCAGTGTATATGGAAGGAAAATAGACAGATTTACAGATTGAAGGCAAGGTACAGTGGGAGACAGGGAAGTAGAAAACCAGGAGAGGATCGAGAGTCAATCAGTAGAGCATAGGATACAGGAGAGTAAGTCGTAGCTGGGTAAGTAAGGTTTTTATAATTAAATAGGTAAAGTGGGCAAAAGTATGGATGAGAAAGTGAGAGATGCAATTAAATAGAAGAGAAAAGCAAGAAATGAGTGAAGAAAAAAATACAGTAGGGGGATCGCCCTCTAGTGGCCAAATGCAGAAGTGCACTGGATCAACTAGGAAGGTCTTGGGACTAGATAGGATGGAATATGGAGAAGCAGGGAAAGAACTCTGATAAAGATGGGAGAGAGAATGGAGAGGGAGGAATGGAAAGTGTTTAGGCTGCTAGCTGTCCTGGCAGGGAGATAGCTTACAATATTATCAAGCAGGAGTTACAATGGTAGAAGCCCAAGAGACAACAGATGTACATACTTTCGCAGTGTCCTCTGGGAGACGCTCTTCCAAGTTCCAAAATAGGGAAAAGATGCAGCAGAGCAGTATGTCTCTTAAATAAATAAAATTATAGATGGAGTAGGTGGTCTTTGTCGAATGTATGTGTCCACCCAGGCGAGGTCCCAAGAGAAAATATAGGGCAAAAAAAAATTTTGCAGTGTCCTCTGGGAGACACTCTTCCAAGTTCCAAAATAGGGAAAAGATGCAGCAGAGCAGTATGTCTCTTAAATAAAATTATAGATGGAGTAGGTGGTCTTTGTTGAATGTATGTGTCCACCCAGGCGAGGTCCCAAGAGAAAATATAGGGCAAAAAAAAAAATAGGAGCATTCTCCCAGTCAGGCACCTGCAGCAGCCGTGGCGAGGAGTTCAAAAACTACATCAGAAAAAAAGACTTGTTGGGTGGGGAAGAGAGTAAAGAATAAACATAGCTGAGAGAAAGATGGGAAAAGGCACCTTGAAGGGATAATGAGAAAACAAATGGATATGAAACAGAGAGATTTTGCCAAGACTCCCAAACTTAAGAAATGATTAGGCCAAACAAAGGCTGTGAAAGCAGCAAAGATGAGTCACAGAAATAAGAGACCGTAGCACTGGTAAGTTAACAAGACATAGAACAAGGGGGGAAAAATCAATGCTTCTATTAAGAACTATGCACAGAGCAAAAAGAGAATGCTAATAGGCTAACCCTTAATAGGCTAACCCTGTTTTAATGTTTATTCCATCCATAAAGTTCTCTGTGATTAACAGACTTAATTAAACTAATCTGTTGTTCTGGCACTGGGCAGGAGATATGGGAGCAAGTGAGAAGGCAAACTAATGGTAAGATACCATAATGGGATGGACTTCCAATGGAAGAATGGAGAGGATGATAAGGAAGTAATGCAAATCTGGAAGGTCTTGTTTTAATAAAATACTAGACTGCAGAAGTGCGTAATTCATGGCTGAAAGCAGTAATACTGATGAATCTAAAAAGAAGGGAAAGATCCCTCAAATACAGAATCCTATAGATGGAGTGCGGTTTTTAACCTTGTTTACAAAGTATTTACCTCAATAATAGCTGGTAGAATAGCATGGGTCTTGCCAGGGATAATAAATATAGACCATTATTGTTTCATTAAAGGTAGATGGACTCCTGACAATATATTATTGGTGAATCTGATGTATATAAAGCAGCAGAAAAAAGCCACTGGTGATGATGGGATTAGATATGGAAAAAGTTTAACAAAATGCTCTGGCAATATTTCATAGGATTCATAGGACGTTACTAGGCTATTGGCTCTGAGGCCCTTACAAGCCTAGCCAAGAATTTAGACAGTGTTCCCACAAGTCAGCACCCTATGCCACTGTCCAGTGGGGGGGGGGGGGGCAGGTGGAATCCTAGGGGTGTATTTTCTGTTCTCCATCCAGTTATCCAGGTTGCACTTAAAAAGGTTTAATGAGGTACTCTGCTTTACATGGAGAGGGAGTCTATTCCACAAAAGGGGTGTCTCTGGGACACAAATCTGTCCTGCCAACAAGTCCTATTGATGTCACAGACCAGGTTGAGGTCGCATGTGTGGGTTACTCTAGTGGGGCATGACTTGCGGATATGCAGTAGTCCCATCAGGTTGGGGACGGAGATTGCTTTGTATGCCAGACAGAGATCACTACTGGAGTCTGTAGGAGACTGAGTAGAGGGACAGGGCTTTTAGCCTATCTCTGTAGCGTAGATGTTTGAGGCCCTGGATTCTCCATGTGAGGAACCTCTGTGGTCTCTCCAGCTGATCCATGTGCTTTGTGAGGTACATGCCGAAAGGGGCATTATACTCAATAATGGGTCTTATAAGGGAGGAATACAGGGATATTATGACCACCTTGTCCTTGGATGAGATACTCTTACTAATGAGGTGGCCCATGTAGAAAGCTTTCCATACAACAGAGGCAATATGCAGGTCAAAAGTCAGTTTGCTATCATCCTGGGTCCCCAAGTCCCTCATGACTGCGTGCTTAGGACCTTGTTATTGATGTGATAATTTGTGGGGACGTCACTCTCCCCAAAAGGGATGAAGATGCATTTTTTGCCATTCAATTTGAGGCCATGTTTCTGGTACCAGTCATTTGTTTGGGTGAGACCCTCTTGGAGGATGTCCTTGTCACTAGGGGAATTGATGACAGCACCCAGTTTGCAGTCATCTGCAAACTTGGTCAGCCATAGCCCAGTAGCTTTGGCCTGCACCTCCGGGAAGTATATCCCAAATGGCAGAGGCCCCGAGACTGATCCCTTGGGTACCTTGCATGTTAATGGTCTGCTACTTTTGGTGGCTTCCCCTATTTTGACTAGGTGGGTTCTGTCAGTGAGCCAGTTTGCTACCCATCTGATAACATATAGATTGATGCTTAATTGAGAGAGTTTATCTATTATATGTAGGTGGGGAATAGTATTGAAGGCTTTGGCCAGATCAAGGTAGGCGGTGTGCATTGTCTTCCCCTCGTTTATGGCCTTGGTGACTGTCTGAAAGAAGTCAGTCAGATTTAACAGGCCTGACCTCCCCTTCACAAAACCAAACTGTGTGGGATCAAGTGACTGGAGGTTGCCAATGTTCTTATTAATGAGGTCCATGATAATCCGCTCCATAGCCTTGCAGACCAGGCTAGTTTGGCTGATGGGTGTATAATTTCCTGGATCGGTGGATGCTCCGCCTTTGTGCAAAGGGATGACAGTAGCTGTCCTCCACTTGGCTGGGATGAAGCCAGTACTCGGGCTTTGGTTGAATAGGGTGCTTAATGGTGCTGCAAGTTCCTGCCTGAGTTCATGTGGGATGCAGCCTAGAATATCAGGTGTCATGGAGGATGTTTTTTTGCCTTTGAGAGGGCAGTGATGACTTGCTCCGTAGAGATAATGGGAGGGGCAGGTACTGGGGATGTCCTGTTTTACTGATGGGGTGGGGCAGAGGAGTTCACTGAACCCGTCTGCCAGCAGGTTGGCTATATCTATAGCATTTGTGTAGGTGGTGTCATTGACCTGGTGAGCAGATCTGAATGCTTCCCTTGAGATTGCAGACGTATGTGCAGAAGGCCTTATGATTGTCTTTAGTAGATGTGGGCAGTTTGGTCTCAGTTTGCTGTGGAGGATTTCACTCCTGCTCTTTGCTTGTTTAGGTTAAGGAGAGATTGATTCCAATTAGGCACCTGCTCCTTCTTGGTCTTGGACAACAATTGTTTTTCTTTTGTTATAGAATTTATTTATTGTAGATGTCCACCAGCCAGGTTTACTCTTCCTTGGGGAGGAGGATTTCGTCCTGTCTGGTATTCCTGATTCCATGCAGCTATATAAATGCTCATATAGTACTTTGGTGTAGGTTTGGACATATGTGCCTGTTCCTGGGGAGGGGGCTGTGAAGCTGTTTATATCTTCCCTCAGGAGGTTGTAATCAGCTTTGGGGAAGTTTTTTTGTTTGTCCCTAGCTAAGGGTTCGGGGAAGATGGTGACTTCGAAAGTGACTGCTTTTGTGGTCTGATCTTACCAGGGATGATGACACTTGTAGGGATGCTGCAGTGTTTGCTTATGTTGAATACCAATTCCAAGATATTTTCACCTCTTGTGGGGGTGTCAGCCAACTTGTCCAAGGCATTTGTATTGACAAAATCCAGGAATAGCTGGGCATTTGGGTTTTGGCATAAAGTTTTGGGAAAACAAGTATGCAAAGTCAGGGGCTGATCTGACTTTGGTGCCTGCTTCAGGGATTTTGTACAGAGGAGCCAAAGCAAGGATAAGGGTAAAGGGTAGGCTAACAGCAGAGTTTTGGATTAAGAGGAACCAAGCAAGGATGTACTTCGTCCCCATTATTGTTTGCAATTTATCTAGAGCCACTGGCAAAAAAATAAGACGGTCTGAAATAAGGGGGTGGCCATCCAAAAATAAGCAACATAAACTAGTGATTTTTACAGATGACATGATACTATTCCTATCCGATCCAGAGAAAGGTCTGACCGCATTGTTTGGAAAATGAAGAAAGTGCATGGGATTAGCAGGTTACCAAATAAATGAAAATAAAACCATGCTATATGTGTCAATTGTAATCTATCTTGTCAACTAGTTCAAGAATTTCCACATTTATGGGGACATTATAAAATATTTAAGAGTATGAATACCTAGAAAATCTCAGGACTCCCCATTAGAGACATGGAAGTAAATGCAAGGAAGAATAATATGATAAGGATATGGGGAAATGGTAAAGGTAGGCTTAAATCGAGCCGTTTAAGCAATAAGTATGTTCATATATTTCAGGCAGGTCTTTTTATATGTTCTCCTATTCAAAACAATTGGAAGTATCTCAAAACAGAAATTTCCAAGGGTATTTGAGATGGATGCAGATTGAAAGTAACCCAGGAGGTTATGTTAGGCTTATATGAAGGGAAGGGGGGGGGGGGATAGAGGTGTCCAGTTTAAGAGATTACAATATAACAACTCCTTTGAGAATTATTGTACTATCTCCAGGACACCAGATATAAGTCTAATTAGATTGAAGCTTTATCACAAGAAGACTTTAATACAAAAAAAAATGTATCGGTTAAACTGAATGAGAAGCTAGTTGGAGATAAAAGCTCGGAAGTAATAAGGAAGATCCTAGAAGTAATAAGTATGATCGTGGCAAAGTGAGAGAGGGAATATAAGGACATGGAGGAATTTTGAGCTAAGATAGGATTCATAAACCAGGTTTCTGACTAAACACAAAGCCAATAAGACTGGCACCGCATAACAGAAGCTATTTATTGGAAGCAACTGAAAAAGGAAGAGAATGGAATGAGATACTGGAAACTTACAAGATACTAAAAAATAGTGAGGTATAGAAGACTAATGAGGATCTTGGAAAAATGTAAAGTAACCGGGCAGGGGAAGGAAAAGCCTGCACTGATAACAATATTAATTGAAGCTAGAACAGCCAAAGCAAAAAAGGAGAGACTTGTCAGCAGATTATATAAAGCCCTGAGAGACAATAATGCTGATATATGCATGAAGAGGTTGATAATGAGATGGGAAAAAAGACTAGGTGCAACAGGACTGAAGGACAGATGGTAGAAAATGTGAGCAGTTTCCAGCAAAAGTAACCGAATCCAGCAAATTTCAGACTTTTGCATGGAAACATTTGCATAAATATTTTTACACATCAAACAGATTAAACAAGACTTCCTCAAGACTGGCAATGTTGGCAGATGGAGATATGAGCCTCACCTCTTTTGGGGATGTAGCAAGTTGGAAAATTTCACAGAGATATAAACAAATTGATGGGAACGAATATTGAGAGTGTCCTGACAAATAACAGAAGGGGACTATATTTGCAAGGATTAATAAAGGAATCACTTATTAATAGCAGTAGAAAGGAATTAATTTTGCTAGTATACATAGTTTTTTTAGAAAGTAATAGCCAGAAATGGAAGATGTCAGTAGAACTCGCCATAGACAAAGTATGTAGGCTTATGAGAGAGCAAACAGGAAGCGAGAAGACTATGGCAAAAGAAAAGGGCCGCAGATAACATTTCAGAAAATGGCAAATCTGGAAAGAGGTCATTAAAGAAGAGGGGGTATATGATTAGAGGCCAGAGATATAGGGAAATGAATAACTTACAGAGTATCAAATGACAGTATGAAAAATCTGTTGTAGAAAGAATAATGGATTGAGATACATGGAATATGTAAAGCATATTTAAAACTGTAGCTCTTGGTATTGGGTCAAACCCACTGTATGAAGATTAATGGACTGAAGCAGTGAATCACAAATGGGTAGACTACCAGAAGAACTGGTGAACCACATATGAGTAATGCACAAGATGGATGCCAAAAGTGTGATAATAAAAGCAGCTTAAAAAACAAGGGTGCATGTTGTGCTGTTTTAAATGTCACCATTGTACATCAGATGTACAAAACATTGTTTCATCCTATCCATCTGACAATTTAGGATACAATATACCATAGTAAGTAACTGTTATGTGATGTAATAACTAAATAAAATGAATAGACCTCACCGGTTACTCAGCTACTGTCCAGGCAATTAAAAAAAAATTGTGCAATGGGTCAGGCACAGGAGAAAAAATGTTGCTCCTATTATAAACAGTTGTACTGTGATACTTTTATTGTTGTTCTGTGGTGTCAACTTGTGCTTTGTCCCATCAGAGCCGTGAGGTCATCACACACTAACCTATCATCCTACTTCTTGCATACATATCCACCGTGGATATTGTGTAGTTAATGAGATTAAACTAGGGATGTCTGTGAATGTGACAAGGCATTCTGTCTCTGATGGACTAATCTGACAGTGTTTCTAGCTTAATATTTCTTTTTAACATGCAACTGTTTCTGGCAAAATACAAACTACATGGCAGCAAAACAAATTTGATTATTTTTTTCTTTTCAATGCAAAACGTACAGCTTTCATGACCACCAAAACTTATACACGGTATTTCCTTTATTCAAAGTGTTTCCCTCCCTACAAAATTATCCTTAATTGCAATGTGTAAAAATCATAACGTTCATGTTTCTTCCCCTATGTGACCTTCCTGCTGTAGACAGTTTTGTCACTTCACTCCATGTTAGATGAGAAAGAAATTTCTTTCTGTGACCCTTCCATAATCTCACCTATCACATTTTAATGTTTTGGCTGAAGAAAAACAAACACAGCTTGGTATTTGTAGCTGTTGTACTTTCTCATCCATTGGGGGTCATAAACCTAGTAAGTATGTTGGAGTTCACAGCTCTTTTACAGTGTAGTATCATTTATAACGGTTTGTTTTTTTGCTTCCTCTGGAGCCATAAATCTGTTCAATTTAGGGTAATTTTGCAACTCTTCTATGGTATAGTTTCTGTTACTGACATCAAATTTCCTCATTCTGAAGCTGATTGACTTGAGCAAAATTATTCCTGTAATTTGAAAAAAATGTAATTTAAGCACTATTTTCCATCAGCAGAAGAAAATATTTACTGCAGTGTGTTATTCACAGGTATATTGATGTGAAAAAAATTCCAAACGACAGGAGTCTCATTGGAAGAAAGATCAGATATTTTGTCCAGAGATTCTCAAAGTTAGCATTATCCTGGAGGAATTTGCCCAAGAGGAAAATCTAAGAGAATGGGTTGATACAAAAGAACTGTTTGGATTATGTGATAGATATAGGACCTGTTATCAGGGAATGATAATAGAATATAGACAAAGAATGAGAGAAAAAGGAGAGACTAGAGTAGTTGCCTCTGGTGGAATATTTGGTTGTACGAAGAACAGATAAGTTAATTTAAAAAAGTGAAGAATTAGAAGGCCGTATAGAATTATAAATATGAAGACCTATGTTGGGATTGGGCTGATGTGTTGCATGGACAAATTTACAAAGGATCAATGAGGTGGGGGAGTATGCAGGCCATCAAAATATGGGAATAAATTAAGAAATTAAGGCACATTTGCAAGGAAATGATTACATAGATATGTTATGCCTTGAATAGATTGCAATTGATCTTCAGAGTACTTTTTGGAGTTGTGTGGAGAGGGGATGGGAGCAAGTGTTTTTGGGAATATGCACAGATTACGGAATTTAAAGATTCATTGCAAAATGCCCTAGGCAGACTTTAGATGAATAAATGGAAGTTACATTTTTTTTTGCTGTTGGCATATCAGCTGAGTCCCTGCCCATATTCTGGTACCGGGATATATTTCTTGAGGAGTGTATATGTTGTTAGCCATTGAAGATCTAGTTCTTAACTGGGCAGCATGTCCATCTCTTTTCCTAAATCCTCGAATCACTTAATTTTGAACTATATATAAAACTGGGCATGTATGATCCATGCTAATACTAGGAATTAATTTAGGGGGTTCCAAGTAGATTCCTAGTATTATTCTGGAGAAACACTCTCAAAGATTTAAGTAATCTTTGTTCACTGTCCTGTCTGTATCTTGTTTGTCATGCTTGAACTTTTGCAAGTAGGTTTCTTTTCTTCTTTTTATTTTTAAACAGTGTCACGTAAACTCTGCTTCCATAGGTGCTATCCAATTGTGATACCCGTATTCCACTTCAAAGTTATGTATTATGAGAGAAAAGTGAAATTTTATCTGCATTTTCTGTTGTACTGTCTGATAATTGTCCTCCATTTCTATCACACTGAAGCAGATTATTTTTATTTTACATTTGTTGACCAGGCTAGTCTAACTGGATATATGTCCATTTTCAGTAGAGGCCTGGGAGATCAGCTCCAAGACATGAATAAAATACAAATAAATTGCAGACTACAAAATCGAAAAAAAAAATAGCAAAAATAATAAAACAAATATAATAAAAAAATAACCAAGCAATGGTAATATGTGCAGTAAGGCATAGAGGTTAGCACTGGGTTTGTAAAGAGGACAAGAGTCTTAAACAGTGCAAAAAGAAGGTACAGGGACTAATTACAGGTAAAGACAATAGTGGAGAAAGGAAGTTAGTTGTGAAGTGATTTTACAAACATTTATTAGAAAAAAAGGTATATAAGGAGAAGTGAAATGATACCTAATAGGGAGACATGAGAGAAGTATAGTAAGAAGGAAGATGTAACAGTGGATAGTAAGCACAAGATAGGGAGACATGAGAGAAGTATAGTAAGAAGGAAGATGTAACAGTGGATAGTAAGCACAAGATAGGGAGACATGAGAGAAGTATAGTAAGAAGGAAGATGTAACAGTGGATAGTAAGCACAGGATAGGGAGACATGAGAGAAGTATAGTAAGAAGGAAGATGTAACAGTGGATAGTAAGCACAAGATAGGGAGACATGAGAGAAGTATAGTAAGAAGGAAGATGTAACAGTGGATAGTAAGCACAGGATAGGGAGACATGAGAGAAGTATAGTAAGAAGGAAGATGTAACAGTGGATAGTAAGCACAAGATAGGGAGACATGAGAGACGTATAGTAAGAAGGACAATGTAACAGTGGATAGTAAGCACAAGATAGGGAGGCGAGAGAAGTATAGTAAGAAGGAAGATGTAACAGTGGATAGTAAGCACAAGATAGGGAGACATGAGAGAAGTATAGTAAGAAGGAAGATGTAACAGTGGATAGTAAGCACAAGATAGGGAGACATGAGAGAAGTATAGTAAGAAGGAAGATGTAACAGTGGATAGTAAGCACAGGATAGGGAGACATGAGAGAAGTATAGTAAGAAGGAAGATGTAACAGTGGATGGTAAGCACAAGATAGGGAGACATGAGAGAAGTATAGTAAGAAGGAAGATGTAACAGTGGATGGTAAGCACAAGATAGGGAGACATGAGAGAAGTATAGTAAGAAGGAAGATGTAACAGTGGATAGTAAGCACAAGATAGGCAAGGCCAAGTGTAAAGAGATAGATGGCTAGTCTGGTTTGGTACAGGGGCATAGCCAGTATGATTTGAGGTAAAGTCTAAGTCTGTTTTTGAAGGGTGATAAGGAAGTAAGTGAGGAGAGGTCATTAGGGAGAAGATTCCAGGATTTACCTACAGTATTAGAGAAGAGAGAATCCCCAGCCCTGTTATTAGATTTGGAGGTGTGTACAAGAAGTTTGTGTCAGGAGCATAGAGACTTCAGAGTTTTATAGGGGGTAATGAGGCTAGATAAACTAGGAGTATTAGAAAGTTTGTAAAGAATGTTGTGGGCAATGGTTAGTTGGTGAAATTTAATCAGGTGTTGTAGTTCTAACCATCCTAGCTGATTTAGATTTATACAATGGTGTGTTCTAAATGGGTTTCCTGTTGCAAATCTTGCAATGTTTTTATAGGATAATTCCAATTGGCTGAAGACAGTCTTGGATAGATTAGTAGAAATAGAAGCATAAAGGAGTGTAGAGATCAAATGAGTGTGAGCTACAGTAATTTTGGCAGTAGGAGAAAGGAAGGGTTTAATCCTATAGAGAGTGCCGATTTTTTTTGTTGACAGTCTTTATAGTATTGTTGATATGGATGTCGAAGTTCAGATTATTGTCAATGGTGACACTTAGAAGTTTAGTGGTAAAGTCTGGAGATATTATGGTACCATTGGTGGATGTCACAGAGAAATGAAGAGGAGAGGACTTTTGAGTAGGAGTGAAGAGGAGGAGTTTGATTTTCTTTGGGTTCAGAAGAAGGCAATGCTGAGTGAACCATTGTTCTACTATGTTGAATACCTTCTGAGTGAGAGAGTGAAGGTCTTGGGAGAATGTGGACTCGTCAGCATATTGTATGCAAGTGGTTTGGGGGATAGCTAGAAGAAGGTAATTTATAAATATGGAGAAGAGGTCCTAGTATGGACCCCTGGGGGACGTCTATGGTAATGGGTAGATGGGTGGATAGAGTGTTATGCCATAGTACTGCTTGCTGCCATTTGTCAAAGTAGGATTGGAACCATTTTATGGAAAATGGGTCTAATGACAGAAATTTTTAGTATGTTTATGAGAATCTGGTGGTTTACCATGTCAAATGCTTTAGACAGGTCGATAAATAGAGCAGAAGAAAGATTACATCAACAAACAACGAAACCTAAATAATCAGTAAAGGAAAGATGCTTAGAAATTACCAAAGACTTTTATAAATCTTTTAGCAGTGGATTGCTAGATGTCCTGGTGCACTAACAGAATTAATTCTGTTCTGTTTTGCTTAAATAAATGACAAGTGTTCTTTTGATATAAAGTGGGCTCTTTTCCGTGACATCACTTACAGGTAAACTGTTCTATTGTGAGTGACAGCATGACAGGTAAACTTTAAGTAACAAACAAAGATTTCTTCCACATGGAATACTTAAGGTTGATGCACATTAAAATATCATCATTACTACACTATCCAAGTGTGGCCATGAGACTTCAATGTATAATCTTTAGCAGCTTCCATGCAGAAATTGTCATGGGTGTACTAATGCTTGTTTAGGTTTTGGTGCACCACTTGAATGGCACATAATTGTACATGTAATTGTACATGTTAGCAGTACCAAAGTGATAGTAGAACACTTGTGCAATACTGTTCTTGTTAGTTTCCATGAAAAGATTGCTTGAACTACTAAAGATCACAACCTTTTTTTTGGCTGAAAGAATAAATCTTTTATGAAACATGCTAGACACTCCTCTATTTTTGCTGGCCAGCCTTTTACCATGAGCTTGGTATATAGTATTTTATGTACTCTGTGGTCATTTCTAGCTAATCTTTGCTATCAAATGAGTTTTAACAGGATTGTCATGGAAAATGGGTCTCCGTGACGGCATTCATGAGCTTTCTGATTCATTCAGTAGCTTTGTCTGAAATTTCAGATAATCTAAGTTTTGAGCCAATAAACATTGCCATGATTCTAAAATAAAAATAGAAAAAGCACAGCTATTAATTTAATAAGAACACAAGCTTTCATGTTCGAAAACAGTTCATCAGGTATAAAATAAATTTCAAGCAAACAAATATTTAAATAGCATCACCATCAGTAACAACTGAAATGCACTGATGATTTTTATGTCGTCACTTGGAAACAATTGCCTGAGCTGGAATAGTTGTTGTTCCATTTTACAGGCATCAGTTTTGCTTGCCAGTACTTTCTTTTTACTCTGCGTTTAACTATCACTAATCAGCTGTGCATTTAATTAAGTAGACGTTGGCATCACATTGATCCTAACATGAAACAGGATGACATTCATAGTATTTGTATGCATGCAGCTTCTATTACACTGTAAAACCTACAGTGAGATGTAATGTGTGTAGTTTTATGCAGTTATGCTGGTATTAGGAAAACTCTTCACAGTCCAAATAATTAATTCCAACATTTGGAATAGTCTGCATTTAGAATAAAATCTCATACATCCGGTCTTTTTATTCCCACCTCTTTCTAACTCACAACTGTTACTATTCTGTCATCTTATCTATCTCTAGAGAGTTCGGAGTTGCATGTGTATCGGCAGGTCCAAAAGTATTCATTTAAAATATGTGAAGTAGTTTATTACATTGCCCAGATGTTTTCATTTATTTGCTACCTTTCCACAAAGATTGAACATGTATTTTATTGCATTTTTATTCAACTAAAGCACTCAACAGACCATCTTTGTTGTGCTTTGCTGGTGCACACAACCAAGTTCAGCAGATTTCACTGTTGTGTGGGGGACATAAAAACTGTAGAATGGAGTTAGGGATTTACTCTACTCTTTATCTGCTCTTTAGTAACTAAAATAAGGAGGTGCATTGGGTTTAAAAAAAAAACAGTCCTGTACTATGTTTTTAAACAAATCTTGGCGTTTTCTGTCCTATCATTAAAGAATTGCCAGCCCAAGAAGAATGCAATTCTAGTCCAACATCCCTGCCTCACTCTTTGTGGCCTTCTCTTAAGTCCAACTAAGCATGATACTGTCAGAGTAAGAAAACAGTTATCTTTTAAAAAATAGCAGTTTTCCTACTTCCAGACAGTTTTCCAAGATTGTCCCTAATAACAAGATTATGCCTAAATGGTTTATCCAGTTAAATAGTGCATTAAAACACATAAGGGCTTTGTCTAACTGTTGAGATTTAAATAGCAACAGTCCCAAAACATACTTCAGTTGCAGGTATTTATCAGGAAAGAAAGATTTCTATGTTGTATAAGGTCCCATTAAAGCTGCAGTAAGTACACTGCAATGCACCCTCCCAGCAGAACAGAAAGTAACATTTCAAGATTACCATTAAGAAAACCTGCCATGGATTATCTCGTGATTTGCTGAGAATTACACCGCAGTCAGCCAGATGCTAAGTGATTGAAGCCACGGACTACAGGATAAACTTGTTAGTGGCTCATAGTCTTAATCCTCTGTTTGTCCAGTTTGGAACCCTGTACAGTTAGATTACTGATGATAACTAATACATTATATTTTTCTCTTGGTCCTGGCATTGATCTAGTTTGCAAGTTGGCATCTGATATCTCTGTCTTTGGGATCGGGGTTTGAATCTTGAAGCCGATTTGTTGGTGAAATCTTACACATATGGGCCTCATGAAGTAATTGTTAAAATGTTCCTTCCATCTTGGTTCTGCTTTTTTTTTTTTTTTTTTTTTTTTTTTTAATTTTGGTTTCCCCATTAACTCTTTCACTTGCTGTAAAGTTTGAGTCACATTATGGACTTCTTTTTCTGTATTCTTAATAATTTGTGTAACGGAGGCCAATGGAATCTGATTATCTGGTCCTTTAATAGAGTTGCATTCACACATGGCAGCCAAGAATATATAACCACTACTGGCAGCTGTTTCCTTACTTTGCCTTTGTAACGCCAATCTGTTGTATTTAGCATTTGAGTTAAGTTATATACTACAGTAACTTATCTGTATTGAATTCCATGTTTTTTTCCAAGAATTATCTCCTAGCTGAATGGCCACAGCATGTGCTCATACCTTCTCAAAAGCTAACTTAGTAAAGTCTTTTGAATCTTTTACGTAGTTCAGAATTTTATAGAAATGTTATTTGATGTGGATATTGTTGAAAATACTGGGATATTCCAGTAATGCTGTTATTATCCTGTTTCCTATTTCTTAATATCATGTTATCCTGGAAAAAAAATCTTAATTCAAAGTTATCATTTATTTTAAAGTTTGATAATCGGTTTAGTGGTCTGGTTGACGGACCCTATTCAACCATGACCCTGGCTCGATGGGTAGAAAGCAACAAAAATGCTGTAGTACACTTGCATTTTACTGGAAAGTTGCAGGTTTTCAAAAAAACAGAGAAAAATTATATACAAAAGATGACTATAGTTGCAGCAGTATTTCAGAACAGTACAAAGTGAAATTAAGAGAATATATTAGATTTAAGAATTTCTGATTTCAGCTATTATGCACAGATCATACATTAGTTAGCCATTTATCTTAGAAACAATTGCAGCATGAATCTTGGAGCTCAGCAATTTTTGGCTCACCTTTGAATTTGTCTAAGCTGGCTTATTGTCTGACACTTGCTGGTACTGTTTTCTTTGAGATTAGTCCAATGGGAATATCAGAGCCTGACACTATAATGTGGGAAAATATTTGTGTACGCCAGTTTAACTAGTAGGGCATAATTTGTTGCATGTCACTTGCAAAACACGATGCATTACAGACTCAGTACCATCACCCGTGGGGGGGAGGGACAAGTCCCTGAGTATAAACAGGTGGCTAAAGTTTGATTAGCTACTTTTGCACCCATTAGAACTGGCATGGGAAAATGGATGTGCCCATCCTGAGAGAAGAGGGCAGTCTGGGATGGAGGAAGCACAGTGAAGCAGGAAGCAACCATGAGGCATGCATTCAGCTCTATAAGCCACACTTACTCAATAGCCTTTCGTGCAGGTGTACAGAAAAGTGCCATCACATGGAAAGGCATAGAGAATATCACAGTGATGTGGGTCATATGCCATCCACTGTCCAGAATTCCAGCAAGGGCATATGACCACCCCTCTGGTGTCCCCTCAGGCTCTTGTGCTGGTATGTCTAGTGTGGCAGAATTAATGTAATCAGTCATAACAGCCGAAAATTAGAGGGAAAAGTAATCTGTATAGTTGCTTTTAGATGGGCTTGAACCATATGCTCTGTAACTATAAGCTGGTGATGTACTTGCATTACATAGCCTTAGTTGTCTTTGTTCATAGGTAAGTATTAGGTTAGCTGCCCTTATGGGCCATTTTAAGCCTCGCCAATTTCTCTCAGTAAAAGTCAACCCCTGTAACTCTTGTCCATGAAGTAAACATCTTAACCCTTATGCTACTGTCCTATTAAACACGTGACGCATAACATCTTATGCCCTGTGTAGACTCTCTTAGCGTGTGCACATCAGTTCTGATTCTTACTCGCTTTAAATTTTGAGTTCCTTCATCTCTTCCATCTGCTAGGAAGTCCCGGCTTACCTAACAAGATGAAAGAATGCTGTCATGATCAACACTAATGGCTTAGAACTTGAAGACCCAGCCCAGTGTTCCCACCTTTATCTACATTTTGAACAATCAAGCTGTGATGTATAATAAAATGAATTGCTTTCCTAAGGAAATATTTCCAAGGAAATTTCTACAGGGGAATGGGCACAACTGTATTCTTGTCTTACATGGAGAGCTAATTGTATGTTTCAGACTTGTTCCTGTGTGCAAGCTGTACAACACAGAAAATAACTTTTGTCATGTCTTGAAATGTAAACGGCACTCCATCCTACTAGACTGAGTATTCCAAGTAAAATTAAAAGTTTCATCTGGCTATTTTGAACATCTCATCCAAGTTAATTGATACAGTAATGTTCTACAAATGCTTGTCCTGGTATTCTCCCCATATTGACAGGTTAAGCCCATAGTTCATCTCCGCAAATTACTAATTGTGTTTCCTGAAGTCTGTGGTCATCTTTAGGTAATGTATTTTCCTGAAATGCAAGGTGTTTCACCCTGCAACAATTAACACTTGATCACAGGTGATTATTTCTTTGTATTAAAACATTTTGCTTGAATTTTCAATTTTTATGGTACTTCTTTCACTAGTCTGTGTAGTTCTACTAGCACTGCATTTTGGTTAGGTATGAACATTATTAAACATCTGTGTCTCTTTTACACCAGTGAGATTTTGTTTTCACATTATCTACAGAAGGATATGTCCCCTGCATGTCAAGCAGACATTCCAGTTACTTATTCTGTGATTTATGAGATTCACGTCTTGAATTTTTCTTAGTCCATAGTGTCACAGTTTTTTTAGCAGCACTGTAATTTACTGAGTTGCTCACTTTTGTCTTTCTAGTAATCCGCAAATTATCACTTTGTCTTTCTAGTAATCAGCAAGTTAAGTCTATATTACATCACCAAACGCTTAAAGCGAAATGTGATTTAATCGACCCTATGTAAGCGAAAGCTTACAATGTCGAAGTGTCAGAGCAGGGGAAAACAAATTGCCGTTTCAACAAAAAAAAAAAAAAAAACACTTTAAATATTGCATTAAGTGGGGGGCTTCGGACCCACACCCCCCTACTTAAATATACCAACTCCGAGATTGCATTACAGTGCCGAAAATGGCAAAGTAACCAAGCTGCCAAGGAAATTCTTTCCCAGGGAAAGCATTTGCTTAAAAGCTGCTTCGATATTCTGATTTCAGTTCGACCAAGACGCATTCGAAAGAATGAGTCTTCGGTCTTGTAATAGGAACCCTGCTATGTGTATCACAAACCTTTTTTTACTAATTTTTCTATGGAGAGAGAAAAGAATTGTCTGCACTCATACCTGCATCAAATGGAAGTCTGTTGCATGTGACCAAGCCTCCATGTGTATAAATCATTGCATACTTTTTAGAATTGTCATCAAGTATTACTTGTCATTAAGCAGCTGCTAAAGTTTTAAGAAACACAGTTTCACCCCTCTTGATGGTCATCAGCTTTTCCACTATAGACAGAAGATATGTCTCGGAGTTTCCAGCCTGTTTTGCTGGTCCTGAAATTTATAATCATCACAAATGTGTGGCATTCTCTTTTGGAGTGCTGGCGGTGAGATAGCAGCATTTGGAATTGGGGTTAGGGAACAGCGGTGAGTAAGGTGAATATTTAGAAGAGCTAAGAGTGGGAGGAGGATGAAAGATTGGTGGACAAGGATATGGAATAGAGAGGTCAGATGGTCCATACTCTGCAGTGTTGTAAGTAAAAGGGAAGGACTGAAATGGAAAGAGTAGTTTTAAAGCAGTAGTAGCCAGAACTGATAGGGGTAGGGGAGTGAAGGAGTACTGGAATGATAAGTTTGTCAGTACGTGTAGGCAGTTGTATTAGGAGATGAAGAGAATGTACAGGAAATGTATCTGAATCTCTTCTGCATGGATGGGAAAGATTTTAAGACAGCATTGCATCGCTTCAGGGTTAGAACCTTTTTTGAAAGAGTGTTGGAGAGAGTTTTGTGTATAGTCAAATAACTGAGTGACATACAGAACAACACCTATATATGCAGTTTCAGCACTGGAGAGGGGTAAATACTTCAGTCATTGCTGTCACCACTGAGTGTTGAGGGGAAGGAGTAGTAATGATTTAGGCAGAACACATCAGAAGATGGTGGCCATGAGAGACAGAGAGAGATGCTAGCAAGATAAGAAAAGGTTGTTGGGATGAATAACCACAGAGGAAAGGAGTCATCACTGAGTTTTTGAGCCTGTGGCTGACAGTGAAAGCAAAATCTTGATACAGTGGCACTGTCAGCAACACTAGTATTGGAGGGTCCACAACAACAAGGGCCCATATTTGCTTTATATTGAGGCAGCCAGCCATTCAGAAGGCCAAGATCTTCCAATCTAGTGTTTTGGCATCTCTGCCCCCATTTTGGGAGCCAGATTGTTCCGCAAAATAAAAGATTGTTTACAAAATTGGAGGACTTTTCATTGGAGTGTTCCTTGAATTGACCTAAGTTTGAAATCCTAAACTAATTAAGATCAACTTCTTTTTGGGTCAAGGAGGAACTAAAGTCTCCGCTGTCAATAGTCTTGGGGTACATGTTAAGAGTTTTAACTTCCACCTGTTTCATGGATGGAAAGAGCAAGCAAATAAATCAAAACATCTGTCTCCTACAGATTGCTGAGGGGCGGTCTATGTTTAACCTGTAGAGCATTCGCTGATCTAGCCCTGATTGGTCTGCTATACATTTCCAAAACAAACTGAATAAGGTGAGCTAAGAATCTATAGCTTCTCTGTGACATAAACAAAACATGTTGGAAGGACAGGTAGAGATTACCCCTTCTCTGGAACAGACTCATTCATGTGAAGCAGAGCTGTTCCCTAAACCTATTCAAATGCAATTTGATTCAAGTCACAAATTTACCCGTGTGTCCCTTACAGACAGGTGCAGCTTGTATATGCTCTAGGGGCACAGGCATATATCTAAACCACTCTAGTCCATAGTTATTGATAATTGGAAAATTGGGGCATAAATAGCTACGCTTAAAAAGGCTGTAGGGACGTTAGCCTAGTAACCTCCAATGATCCTGTAAGATTGGGTAACCCAGAAGTTGCATCCCTTTTACTCACTCCAGGCTGGATCTGGTTGCTTTTTATTGACACCTGATTTTTTCCATTTGCTTCAGTTCCTGTTTTGTACTGTTCTTGAGTGCTACTTGTTCCTGAGAGTATGAACCACCAGCATTGCTTCAGGTTTTATTTGTACGTGTTTATTTTTCTGGAAAACTACATTAGCTTGTAAATAAATCTACAAAGATACACAGAATACCACTGTAATGCCTCTGCACAGTAAGATGTCTTTACAGGTATGGGACTAATTTTAGAAATATGCCCCATGCTGTTACTTTTACGGAGTATATCCATTTTACTTTTCCTAGTTTTTCACAAGCTGAAACGCCTAAAATATTAGGAGATATTAAAAGTATGTATCTGGTTAAGTAATAGTTTGGAACATGTATTACCAAAACATTTGGAGAGTTAAGGAAAAGATAACAGAAGATTTCCCTAAAAGGAAAATGCTTGGAATAGAACTGGATCAAAGAGCTCAGGCAGTGTATTTTTTATCTTACAATTGTGCTTCCAAAATGTCTGGCTGATATTTCAGGAGCTGCATTTTTTAGGTTCATAGGTAGGTACTAGGCTATTGGCCCTAGGGCCTATGTAAGCCCAGCCAAAAAGGTACCCTGGCTTTCGCCACCCAAGAAAATGATTTTCCTGTGCCCCTGTCAAGCAGAGCCACAGAAGTGATCCCCAGGGTGAATTTCCCATTTCCCATCCAATCATCAAGATTTTTCTTGAAGAGTTCTAATGAGGAGCTCTGTTTGACATATAGGCAGTCTGTTCCAGAGTATGGGAAGTCTCTGGGACAGGAATCTGTCCCTCCAACATGTTCTGTTTATTGTGGTCACAAGGTTTATGTCCCTAGAGTGTGTAGCTCGGAGGGATTGGGATTTCTTTAAGTGGAGCATGTCCAACAGCTCTGGGTTTGACATAGCTTTGTGTGTTAGGCAGAGATCGCCTATGAGTAGGTGATATGCGACGGAGTAAAGCTGGAGTTTTTTGAGACGGTCTGTGTAGAGCATCTGTTTGAGGCCAGTAATTCTCTTTGTGAGGTTTTTCTGCGGCCTTTACAGTTGTAGATGTCTTGTGAGGTACATACCAAAAGGGGCGTTGTACTCTATAATGGGTCTAATGAGTGATGAGTAGAGGGGAACAATAACCTCTTTTTCTGGATGAGAAACATTTTGTGATGAGGTGTGCCACGTAGAAGGATTTCCTGACCACTGTGGTGATGTGATTATCAAAGGAGAGACTACTGTTCACCTGTGTCTCAAGGTCTCTTATCACACTTTTAGTGTTAAGTAGACTACCGCCTATGTGGCAGCTCATGGGTACAGTGTTTTTACCAAAGGGGATGACAATGCACTTTTTGGCATTGAGCTCGAGGCCATGGCTTTGACACCAGGCATTTGTCTCAGTGAGGCCCTTTTGTAGGATGTCCACATCGTTGGGTGTTTTGATTATGGCTCGTAGTTTGCAGTCATCTGCGAACTTAGTTAGCCAAAGACCTTCTGTGTCAGCCTGTACTTCAGAGAAGTAGTTATCAAATAGGAGAGGACCCAGGACTGAACCCTGTGGTACTCCACTTGTCACTGGTTTGAAGTCTGATTTGGAGTCTGCTACTTTTACAGTGTGGGTTCTGTCAGTAAGCCAGTTGGCAACCCATCTTGTGACATAGGGATTTATACCTAGTTTAGTGAGTTTATCTATAATTCCAGAATGAGGGATGGTGTCGAACGCCTTGGCGAGATCTAGATAGGCTGTTTGAACCACCTTACCATCATCTATGGCTTTGGTGACTGCTTCAAAAAAGTCTATCAGGTTTAGAAGACATGATCTGCCTTTTACAAACCCAAACTGTGTGGGTCCAGAGTTTGGAGATCTCCAATGTCTTTCTTTGTTTATAAGTTCTATGATGATGTGTTCCATGGCCTTGCAGACCAGGCTCGTCAGGCTAATGGGGCAGTAGTTCCCGGGGTCTGTCGTGGCTCCCCCTTTGTGGAGTGGGATAACCGTCGCAGTGCACCATTCAGTGGGCACAAAGCCTGAGGTGAGGCTATGTCTGAACATGGTACTTAGGTGGGGTGCCATTTCATTCTGTAGTTCATGTAGAAGGCAGCCTGGGATGTTGTCAGGTCCCATGGATGCTGTGTTCTTGGCTTTGAAGAGTGAGGTTTTTACCTGTGCAGCCTTGATTACAGGAACTTTGCATTCTTTCAGTATATAGATGAGCCCTTTAGGGGGTGAGAGGGGGGTAGGGGTAAAGTTTGCACTGAACCTATCTGCCAGGATGTTGGCAATATCAGTGGGTTCTGTATATTTAGTGCCATTGTGGTGTAACTCAGAGCAGATCTGAGTGTTGCCATTGAGATTCTTGACATAGCTATAGAATGCTTTGTGGTTGTCTTTAGAATCAGTGGCGATTTTGTTTTCATAACTAGCTTTGGAGGATTTTATGAGGGATCTCAGCTTCTTACTGAGGCTGACCAGGGAGTTCCTCCAGTCAGGGGATTTTACTCTTTTGCAACAGTTTCTTTCTTCTGTTTTAGAGTTTGTTTATGGCAGAAGACCACCAGATTGGCTTCCTTATTTTGGAGGATAGCATCTTGGTTCTGTTAGGGATAGCACGATCGATGCACTTGTGTAAGTGCTTATAAAGTGCATTTGTGTAGGATTCAGCAGTCAAACCTCTATTGTCCATCTGCATGGGTGTCGTGATGTTTGCCACTTCTGTCTTAAGAAGCGTGAAGTTGGCTTTGGAGAAATTTTTTACGGTTGTTTCCCTAATTGGGGGGTGGGGCAGGATGTGGATGTCTAGGGTGATTAGCTTGTGGTTGGATCTGACCAACGAGGAATTGATCTCTGGTGTGGAACACTGGTCACCCATGTTGGTGATGACCAGGTCTAGGATATTGCTGCCCCTGGTGGGGGTGTGGATAAGTTGATCCAAGCTGTTGGAATTGATGAATTCCAGAAAACTTTGAGCAAAAGAGTTGATATATGAGTAGTTTTCCCAGTTAATGGTGGGGTAGTTGAAATCCCCATTATTAGGGTGTTTGGTTGTACCCTAATATTTTCCAGTGCATCAAGAAAAGAGGAGTGGTAATCCTGGGGCATGGTGGGGGGGGGGTCTGTAACAAGTTACAATCTGGATTGCGGTCTTGCCCAGAGTTAGTTGAACTTGGATAATCTCTGATGCATTATGCTGCGCAAGTAGCTTGGATGTGTGGATATCCTTAATGAATATGGACATGTCTCCGCCTTTAGTGTTTTGGTCCAGATTAGGTGGTCGAAAGGTGTGGTACGAGTTATAGCCTGGTAATGCAGGGGTGTTCTCTGGAGTTTTGAACCAGGTCTCTGTTACTGCACAGATGTCTATGTTCTCCATTTTAAGGAGTGCCTCGAGTGAGTGCATTTTGAGGTTTAGACTTCTAGCATTGAGTAACATTACCCTCAGATTTTGCTTGCTTGTACCTGTTACAGTGGTGAATTTGTTATTTTAACCTCACCTAAAAAAGGCACTATAGGGGTGGCAAGAGCCTTTGCCAGTATCTGGACTCCCAAGGGCAACAGGTGCAGGCCATCTTTGACAAAGCATCATGGTCTTTTGATCATGTCATCCCAGGCAGACAGATACTGGATTCCCTTAGAATGACACCAGAAGCTTAGCCAATTGTTGAAGTCAATCATTTTATCCTTGTACTGTGGTATCATTCTGGGTGATGGCAGGATGCTGCTCAGGGCTAGGGTCATACCTACCTGGGCTACAAGATCGGAGATCTCCTCTGTCTGTTTTCATGTAGTCCAGGGAGGTAGGTCTCAGATCATTCACGCCAACATGGACAATGACAGTCATATTGTATTTAAGAGAGAAACATGATAAAGACAGTCTGTATGATATGATGGCTAACCAAGGGTGACATCTGATTAAATGGTAATTTTAAGGAAGATTGGTAGTGTCGCTCCTTCGTCTCTGTTACAAATAATAAGTAGGCTTGGGGTTTGTCGCTCCTTCGTCTCTGTTACAAATAATAAGTAGGCTTGGGGTTTCGTTCAGATGCTTTAACATATGCAAACACTTCAGGATGGGTAGCAGCATCTTTAAATACAAACACATCAGGATGAGAAGCAGCATCTTTAAATATGAAATAGTTATCAACACCAATTCATGTTGTCCTGCTTTCTCTAGTAATTCCTGCAATTGCAGTCTTGTCATCAGAATCACAGCCTGGCTGTGGGGCATAGGTTGAGATTATGAATAGTGCCCTTTCGTTACCCTGGAGCTGATTGCCATGAGTTTGTGGCTAATTCTGATGATATCCCTCACTGCCTTCTGATACCTTTCTCTCATCAACATTCCAACATCATTTCTAGCTTTGCTCTTCCTGAATTGTAGACTCTGTATCAAACGCAAAGTGGTTTGGCTGCACTGTCCTTCCATATTGTCTCCTGGATACGTAGGATTGCCAGCCTCCTCCTTACCATCATATCATCCACTTCCCCTGCTGCATCCTGTCCAGAAACCTACATTGTGTAGCAATTCTCAGTTCATGTTTAGTAGTTTCATTAGTTTATGTCCAGCTTTCACACAACAGAGCTATCCAAGGTAACCAACACTGGACAACTACACACCGGATGGCCAGTAGCTATTTGACCCATGGCTGCCGAGCATTATGGCAGGCACACAACCAATAGGGGTCACATAAAGGCTTTGTGTATTGCCTTCAAAACTAATGGTTCCTGACCCAGAGGCTCCCCATACTCTGGAATAGACTGCCCATATATGTCAAGCAGAGTGCCTCCTTGGCCCTCTTCAAAAGGAACTTTGACGATTGGATGGGCGATAGGAAATTCACCCCGGGGATCACATCAGTTGCCCTGCTAGACAGGGGTCCAGGGAAGTAAATATTGTGGGAAGAAATATCCAGGGAATTGTTATGGCTAGGCGTGTATAGGCCCTAGGGCCAATAGCCTAGTACCAACCTATGAACCCCTTTCTTAGCTTCCTTATTTATTTTCTATATTTTTGCTAGTGGCTGAAATGTAATGGGAGTAAGCAGTATTAGTATTTAACATATTCTTGTCTTTGTTCTCACCAAAACAAAAATGAAGCATGGTAATATCGTAAAAGGAGGCAATTCTTTGAAAATATATACTGAGCAGAGAAGAAATGAAAAATAGAGTACTAGACACGTGACATAAGGTGATATCATTTACCCCTAACAGTACTCTGCCAATTGTCAATGATTTAGAGATCCTTCTGAAAATCACAGGAAAATGCAGAAATTAGGCAGCAGTCAAGACCAAAACAATGAAATTGATTCCAGAATATTTAATGAAGCGCTTTTCGTTCAGTTAAATCACTTGAACTTCATCAGATCAGTAAGTGTGCATACATGGTGGATTACATAGTGGTGATAAGTGTACCTGGAATCCAGAATGATACTGCTCTGTGGTCTGAGGCAGGGAGCAGAGGATTTTGTTGACTGTTCTTTAGTATATTTCACAGTTATGTATAAAAGCCACAATTTGGTGTTGAGCCAGTGTCACCCATTATGTCTGCTTTTCACTTTGATGATGTGACTTTTGTGCCGTTACAGTTTGTATGGTACACATGTAAGGAAAGAGTAACTGATAGTCAGATGGTACAGTGGAACAGAGATTGCACAAATATGGAGGTAAATTTGTTTTGAGTTACTTTCTGGTGTCCTGTCCATGCCCAGATGTAGCTGTTTTGTGACGCAAGCACCAGTGAATATTAATGAGTATTTTCAGTTTAAAAACTGGGTTCCTCTGTTGTTCTGCTCATACCTCATCTGATGCTGTTTTTAGGATTCCTGTGAAAATGCTAAGCCATTGTCCCGTACTTAGCGTTCCCATGCATATGCATCACACCTCCTTTTTCATCTTCTGTTGCCGAACAGTTAATTGAAGTTGCACTGAAGAGTCTTGATGTCTGCATAAAGAATTCATCTCCTCAGCATGATACCTGTTAGCTCAGCTGGCCCCTTCCTGTACTGAAAGCCAGCCCCTTCCTGTACTGAAAGCCAGAGTCATTGTTATTTATCAGGCTTCACAAGTTGTGCACTTGTAGATGCTAAGATAACTGAAAGATGTCTTATCTATATAACTGATCTGGCTTCAAACCTTAGAGAATCTCTTATAATCTTTGTCTTTATGCAGTGTTGATGCCTGGGATGTTTGTACATTAGCTAGATTCCCTGTACTTTGATGTTCCAGTTCAGCTATTTAAAAAAACCCAAAGTTTGATCTTTGCTCCTTTTTTATGAAGCCATAACCCACCCCTGTGGTACATATGAGTTGATGTTTCTGTATAATTCTACAAAGTGTTCTAATCACATTTTCTTTGTGGATGTTATTTTTTATTTTATTTAAGTTTGATGACCAGGGAAGTCCACTGGGCCAAGAAGAGCCCATTTTCAGTGGAGGCCCGGGGAGAAAAGCTCCACAGTAATTGCAAGTTACATTTCACATACAACTAATTAAACATTTACAGATAAGCTCCATAATATTTGAAATTGGCTTGTCACAATGTTACAAAAATGAAAAGACATAATTCAGTACAGAAATTTCAACATTTACACGAAGTAAATATTTTTGTTTAAAACTCAATTGTAGGTTTAACATTTCAAAATATATAGCTACTAGCCATTAGTAGGTTAGGAAAATATCCATGGAGAAGGGTAATAGTATAACTGAGATTGGAGAGTATAGTATAAAAGATGTTAAAGAGAAAATTAGTTTTTGGTAGGGGAGGGATTGTTTTGGGTGGGATGAAGTAATAGTAGAGGTAGTTGGATGAGTCAGTGCAAGGTGGAATGAGGGAGGGGTTTAAGTTGGAGTGTGGCAAGGGCATTCCCATTTGGAAAAAAGATGAGAGAGTAGCTGAGATTTTAAATTTGTATGGTTAGGTAGGTAGCGTAGGTGTGTGGAGATAGTTCCACTGTTTAGCTAAGGAGTGGGGCAGCAATAGATTGCCAGGAGGTCATGCAGATTTGTGGACCTGAAGAAGATTTTGTTTTTTGGATCTGAGTGAGGAGTTGGGAATGTAAGGTTTTAAAGAAGTAACGAGGGCTGTGCATTTGGCATGTTTAAAGATGAGCTTGTGGGCAATGGTGAGTTGTAGGTGACTGAGGTAGTTGGGTAGTTCAAGCCAGTTAAGGGTGAGGAGGGAGTGGCAGTGGTGGGATGTGTTTTTTGAATTGGTTGCAAATTTGGAGATCTTGTGGTAGCAATATTCAAGTTTGGACCGAAGGCCAAGCTGGAGACTGGTGAAAAGAGGGGCACCATACATAAGGGAGGGGAGTAGGAAGGTGGATGCAAGAGTTTGCCTGGTAGAGGGGCTTAGGAAGCGGTTGTGCCTGTAGAGGAGACCTAACTTTTGGTGGGTTTTCTTGATTGCGGAGCAGATGTGGGTGCCAAATTTTAGTTTTTCATCAACAATAATGCCAAGAAGCTTGGTGTTGGGAATGATTTCATGGAGGGTGGTGTTTTGGCTCTGTATGGTGAGTGTGGATTTGTCAATGGAGGTTTTGGTAGGGGAAAAAAAAACATTAGTTTGGTTTTATTTGCATTTAGTGCCAGATGGTTAGACTGCATCCAGGTTTCTGTTTTGGAGAAGGCTAGTTGGGTTTTTGTTAGGAGCTCGGAGGGGGAGAAGGCTGAGCAGATGTTTGTTGAGTCATCTGCATATTGTATGATAGATGAGTCCTGGATGGGTTGGTGAAAGTTGTTAATGAATAGGTTAAAGAGAAGAGGGTCAAGAACAAAACCTTGTGGGATACCTGTGGGTGTGGGAAGGAAGGGGGTGGTTGAAGTTTTCCATTGGACAGCTTGTTTGCGGTTGGACAAGTAGCTGGAAAACTAGGCAATGGTGTTGGGAGAGAGGTGTAGGGTGGAGAGTTGGGATAGAAGTAGGGTGTGTGAGATGGTGTCAAAGGCCTTTGACAGATCTAGGAATAGTGTAGATACAAACTTGCCTGAGACGCGTTCGAGGTTTATGGTTTCAAGAAAGGAAAGAAGGGCAGTCATGGTGCTGTGGCCAGGGCGGAAACTGTGTTTGGTAGGGGAGAGAAGATTTAGTGTTAGGTGTGCCATGAGTTGTGCTTGTATTGTTTTTCTTTAGTATTTTAGAAAGAGGGGAAAGGATGGCAATAGGCCTGAAGTTGGTGGTATCAGTATTTTAGCCACCTTTGTGGAGGGGAATAATGTAAGCATGGGACCAGATAAAAGGGATGTATGATTCTTATATGGATCTATTTATAAGAATAGAGATGGGATAGGCAGTGCTGTCTGCAGATTGTTTGAGGAAGGTGGGTGGAAGTTTGTCGGGTGCATTGCAACAGGGTTTGAGTTTGTGGAGAAGTCTTTTTATACTGCTTGTGGGGATGGGCTTGAGGCAGAAGGTTGTGGAGGAAGGTTGATGATTGGGGTGGAGAAGGGGGTTTGGGAAGGAGGCTGATAGTTTAGCTATGCAGTCTATGAAGAATGAGTTTAACTGGCTGGCTTTTTCAAGGTTGGAGAGGTTGGGGTCTGGGCAGGGGTTTTCTTTGTTGCCAGGATGCAGCATGGATGAGATGGAGTCCCAAAATTATTTGGTATCTTTTGAGTGCAAGGACAGAAGTTTGGGGTAGTGGGCTTTGCGGTCTTTAATTATTATTTTTTTTTTTTTGCAGAGTTTTGTAGTTGCTTATACTCTAGGAGGGTGTTAGGCTTTTTATGTTTTTTATATTGTTTCCATTTTTTGTCCCTTTGCTGCAAGGCTAATTTAGTATCTTTTGATAACCATGAGCAGGGATTAGTTTTGATGCATTTGGTTTGAGGGGGGCTTGCTGATTGAGAAGGTTTAGGAATGGGTGGTTAAGGTAGGAAATGGCATCACCTAGAGGAAGGGTGTTTAGAGGGGACCAGTCAGTATGCTTTAAGCATTCGGAGAAAGAAGGTTGAAAGGGGAGAGGTTGCTGGTTTGGATGTAGTGGTGTTTTTTATGCAATGGAGATGGGAGACGGTTGGTGAAGGCTGGTAAGTGATCGCTGAGAGGATCAGGTAACGTTCCGGCTTTGGTGGCAAGTTGTTAGGATCCATTCAATAATGGTACCAGAGGTACCATCTTTATTTGGTCTGGCTGGAGATTGTATTAGTTAGGAGAAGTTGTACAGGTTGATTGTTTGGGATGGGGCTTCAGAGTTAGTAGTATTCCAGTTGATGTTGGTATCATCGAGTATATAGGTTTCATTTTTTATATTGGTGGAGAACCAAGGCAGGATGTTTTCAAGAGTTTTGATATTATCACCAGGGGGAATATAGAGGGCAGCGATAAATATAGAGTTGTGGTCGTTTATTTTTAGTAAACTTATTATAATTTCACCGTTGACAAAGGTTGGTATTTTATTGGAGTAGGGAGTTATGGTATGGGAGGTGGGGTAGATTATTACTACTCCACCTCCTTTTTTGTGGGCTCTGTCATTGTGAATGATTTGGAAACTTGATGGTAGGATTTTGCTATCTTTTTTTTATATAGGTTTTCAGCCAGGTTTCAGAAATGGTGGTAAGGTCGGGGTATTTATGGGAGAGCCAGGCATGGAGGTTAGGGAGTTTGTTTTTTAGGCTTTGTGCATTGTGTTTTAAGGCAAATGGACTTTGAGTTTGTGGGTTGAGTGGAGGGTTTGGTGAGATTGATGTTAGGGATGGGTCCGGGGTTGGGGTGGATGTCACCGGCTAGTGAGAGAGGGATGTGGAGTAGAAGAGTGAGGCAGTTTGTTGGGCAAGGGTAGCTTGGGTTGTGTGAGAGTAGTGATTTTCTGGTACCACATTTAAGAGGGGAGTACATGGGTGGGTTGGGTTGGGAGCAGTGTTGGTTTGATTGGGTTAGAGGTAGAGTTCATGTGAGATGGATGATTAGGATGGTAAGTGAGGTTGATGGTAAGATGTAGTGGAGTGTGTGTGAAAGTTATGACAAGGGTTAGGAAAAAGTGTGAGATCGGTAAGAGAAGAGAAAGAGATTAGTAGGGCAAATGGGGTTATAGGGAGCAATGTTATGTAGAGCATTGTAGAATGGGTGGATGTTTGGGGTGATGTAGATCTACAGGTGTGTGGGTTTTGGCTTAGGTGTATTATGATTGGAGAGGTGTTCGGTGAGGAGGAGTCAGGGGATGTATAAAAGTACAGGTAGTGGGGGTGGGTGGAATTTGGGGGCAGGGGAGTGGAGTGAGCCCGTAGGGCGACCAGAGCGAGTTGCACCTTTGGGGAGGAGCAGCAGTCGCCAAACTGAAAACAATCGGTGAGAAGGTTAGCAACTACAGAAATAGGGCAGCCTATCATTTTGGTTTGAATGTTACTTTTCTGTTTGTTTTTATTATTTATGCACCAACGGGGAGCTGCAGTTAACTGAGAAGTAGGAAAATAATGTAGTTATGCCAGGGGTTTTAGAAAGGGACATGCAGTAAATTATGACTCAATAGAGTACTAATTAAAAAAGAATGGAATATGGTATAAGCGAGTACACTACTGGGGATTCCTATGAAGCAAGGGCAGAAAAGCTAAGTCAAAAGATGGTGCCTTTCTACAGCAGTTTTTGTGATTCAATATGCAAGTACAATCATAAGTACAAATGGTACTTACAGTTGTGCACACTACTGAGGGATCAGGGAAGCAGAGTATAAAATAAAAAGCTTTGGGAAACTGTATCAATTTGTTACAATAAATGGGGAGAATAAAATATAAGAATATAAAATAAATGCAAACCTTTGGAAAAATGTATATATTTGTTACAGTAAATGGGAGGAAAAAAGGGGGGTCCAATAATGTGTACAGCAGAAGAATCAGTAAGAGTCACAGAGAGAATATTATAATAGACCTACACTGATCAGTCTGTTGGTAAAAGTAGAACTTGCAGTAGCTTTTACTGGTTTGTACGGGGTTCCGCTCTCTAGTAAAATCTAACTATCACAGTTGAAACAGCACAGCGGCTGAATACTGATGAGAGCACTCAGTACCAGTTTAAAAGCAGTAACAGCAATGTATTCTAGTAAGCTTTTTAACAAAATCAGACTAAGTTAGACTGAAACAGTGCATTTCCAAATTGTAAACAGTAAAATGCAGCAAGTTTAACAGTAAAAGGTCATTACTTCCTTAAAGTAATTAAACCTACAGCTGCACACTAAATTGGAAATAAACAAGACAGTATAGGTATTTTACAGGTGGTGATGTACATTTAATTTTAAAAGCAGTGAGAGCGATGTGTTCTAGTAAGCTGTTTGATTAAGTCAAGCTGAAACTGTGTTATTTCCAAATTGTAAACATTGAAATGCAACAAGCTTATATCAGTAAAAGGTGATTACTTCCTTAAAGTAAGCAGACCTACAACTGCACTCTAATTAGGAAATGACCGAAACAGCATAGAAATTGTACAGGTAGGGTTATACACTTAAGCAAGTTGCATAATAGATGTTTTAACATACCAGTGCACAGCTTCTTAAAATAAATGTAAACAGAAACAGATTCCATTAAATCTTCTACATCACAAATGGTACTTACAGTTGTGCAAACTACTGAGGGATGTTCGTGGGACAGACGGAAACAGAGTGTAGTCAGGCAGAGATTTTTAGTATTTAAAGATGGCGCCGAAGCTCGGGGAGGAATAAGTAAACTCTCAAGAGGAAGAGGGAGGGAATAGACAGGATTGACAGGGCTGGGAAGCTTGCAATAAGATTATCTTAGGAGACCGAGAGAAGGGGGGGCTAAGAGCTAGGGCTTGGAGAAAGCTGTAAGAAAATGGGTTTGACAGGGCTAGGAAACTTGCACTAGAATTATGTTAAGAGAACAAGAAAGGGGGGGTGGGTAAGGCTATGGACTAGGACTTTGTTCTTCTGTTCTCACAGCTTTCTCAATCAACTAGCTAGCCCAAGTTAGTATCTAAAGGTGTCTTGTTTATCTGTGTGAATTCAAAAGCAGATTTAGTAGAGCATCAGGGAAGTAGAATATCAAATAAATGTAAAGCTTTGCGAAACTGTATAAATTTGTTACAATAAACGGGATAATAAAATATAAGAATATAAAAGATATGTGATATGCAAGATTAATATAAGAATATAAAATAAATGCAAACCTTTGGAAAGATGTATATATTTGTTACAGTAAATGGGAGAAAAGGGGGGGGGGGTCCAGTAGTGTGCACAGCAGAAGAATCAGTAGTAGTATCACAGAGAGAAGATTATAATAGACCTACACTGCTCACAGTCTGTTGATAAAAGTAGAACTTGCAGTGGCTTTTACTGGTTTGTACATGGTTCTGCTCTCCATGTTCTAGTATGCAGGCAGTTGCTTCAGTTTTTTTTTTTTTTTTTTGTTTTGTTGGAGCGTTGAATGTGTTTAAGGGAAGTTGTGCACACTACTGAGGGATGCCTGTGGGATAGGGTTGGCACCTTTTCAAATGCCCAAATTGGGACATTTTCTGTAGAAATGTGAGATTTTGCAGGACAAAACGGTACTGTATTATCGCAACCAGATTTTTGTGATAATACCACTTGCTTCCCGATTTTTGTTTTCTGACCATTAGTGGTTTAAAAGTGTTATATAGTGTGTTTCCTTTAACAATACATCTTTTTTTTTTTTTTTTTTTTTTTTTTTTTTTTTTTTTGCAGTGTTTTCAATAAAATGTGTATAACAAACCTCCCATAAAGTAGAAACATGCTGTTGTTTCTTTATGCAGTTTACTGCCAGGGTGGTGAAGCTTAACTGAATAATGTGCCGCCTCCGCTCGCTGAACGTTCCTTTCCCTTTCTTTCTTTCTTTTTTTTTTTTTTTTTTTCTTCATGACAGCAAATGCTGATGAATGTAATGGTCATAAAATGTTTTTTTTTTTTTTTTTTTTTTTTTTTTTTTAACTTTTTCAGATATATATATATATATATAACGGTTTTCCTGAGACTCGTACAGGTACAACACAGGTTATCTGATTAATTTTAGACCCCCCCCCCAAAAAAAAAAATAAAATAAAATAAAAACATGCTGATGTGTTTCTTTATGCAGTTTACTGCCAGGGTGGTGAAGCTTAATTGAATAGTGTGCCGCCGCCCGCTTGAACATTCCTTTCCCTTTTTTTTTTCTGTGGCAGCAAATGCTGATGAATGTAACGGTCATGCATGTTTTTTTGGACCTTTTTCAGCTATATCACAGACTCCTACAGGTACAAAACAGGTTATCTGTTTGTGTACAACACTGTCAGATTACAGTAACCGTAAGCAAGTGGTATTATCGCAAAAATATGGTTGCGATAATATGCAAGTACCGACAAAACATACCCACGGCCAGTGCAATGGACAGAACTTCACTTTTTTGCTAATATAAAAGGTTATTTTTATAGTATTTGAGTTGCTTATGCTGTGTCATATAATATAATATTTATGTGTTCCAGATACAAACTAACTGTTTGTTTTATGCAATTATTAAAGAAAACTTAAGAAAAATAGTTTGTCTTAAAATCTCAGGACATTTGCCATTTTTAGTTTTTTTCACAGGACACAACTGCCCAAAGAGGGACAGGTGGTAACCCTACTGTGGGACAGACTAAAACAAGTTCCTGGACAAAATGGCCTTTCAAGCTTGATCCCTGCTGTAAGAAAAGCGACAATCACAGTTACATTACTGTAATATAAACTATTGTTGGAGGTATTCCGGTTTGTCTAGCTTCTTGAGGAAATGTGTGGAAGTTTGGAGATCAGTGAGTAGAGAAACTTGTTGTGGCAGCCTGCAATGGACAACAGTATTAAGACTTAGCAAGAACAGTATGTATGCTGGTTCAGAACAGTGAGAGTAGGATATGCATAGCATGAAAGAATATATTGAGTTGCATCAAAAAAAGGCATACCACCAATGAATATGTGTATACAAAAGCAGTAGTACCCACAAATATAACAAGGCAGAAGACTGCAAACCACCAATGAATATGTGTATACAAAAGCAGTAGTACCCACAAATATAACAAGGCAGAAGACTGCAATTGTATGTAACGCAAATACGAGTATTCTTTATGACTGGAGTATTAATTTGCAGACAGAGCCAATTGTGTCTATCACTGAGGTGAATTGTAATCTGTGTATGTTACAGGCATATTTAGAGGAATACTTAAGCACCTTTATATTATGGATTGCTAAAATGTTTTTGTAACTTGACTTACTGGAAAAGTGCTGTTCAGATGACAGGAATAAGGAAAGAGACTAGGGAGCACTTTCATTGGTACACAAGGCAGACTGGAAGCTAATCTGATGAGTATTGTCATGCAAAGCTGACTAGCTAAACCTTGGAGGGCAGGAAATGTGATACTCTTGCTAGCTGAGGGTTGGAATATGGGAGGAATAACTTGAGCAGGAACAGAAGCAGATCAAAGATGAATGCCTAAAAAAGTCTGTTTTCTCAGCAATGAGCTGCTAGTTGTGGAATCTTTTTTTCGCAGAAAGTGTAACATCAGCAGGAAACACATTTGTAAGAGGCACAGCATGACAATAAATGATACTTTCACTGAGGCCTCTCAGAGTTAGCTGCTGTTCTGTGTCCTTCCATTCTAAGTGAATGGAACTGCCATACCACAGCCCAGCTACGAGCACTGTAATCTCAGAAAAGGTGGACTCAGTGTATCATGGGGAAGATTTTCCTTTAGAAGGAAACAAACTCTCATCAGGTTGTCTGCCTCCAGGAGGACAGTCAGGGTTACAAACTGAATAAAATTACTAGTGAATACTTCTATTTGGTACATAGAGGTTTGTAATGAGCCAAACTTGAAGAAAAGTTAAAAAAAAAAAAATACGTCTTTTTTAATTATTTTCCCATAGTGCTCCTTTAAGCATAGTGTGAGACAAGATCAAGAAAAATTTGAAGAAATGTATATAAAGATATTGAACATAATAGGAAACATTTTTATAGATGCATATGATGTGGAAGGAGTAAAGACATACAAATTGATAAACTGTGTATACATTCTAAACTTTGTTCTCAGATGCAACAGACTATAGGTTGTTTGTCTTTTCGGCTTTTCCCGGTTAGGGGTTGCCACAGCAGAACTCCGGTCCGCTAATGATTGGCAGTAGATTTTTTTATGGTGCCGAGTTGCCAGCCCGACACCCAACCTTCAGCGAAGGCACGCTCATTCACGCATGTCTTTCGGAGGCCACTCGACATCGGGGAGGACATGCAGACTCCACACAGAAGGCACTCCAGCCGAGAATCTAACAGAAGAACCTCTTGCTGTGAGGCAGCAACACTACCGCTGCACCACAGCGGATCTCTTGTGCAAAACAGTTTGGCTCTTCAAAGGGGGTGATAAGTCGTCCTAGAAATATCCATGTACCTCAGATATTAGAGTCAAATTAGATTTTATTGAATAAGAACTGCACAAACTGGATCCAAACAAAGCACAAGGAAGAGATGGAATTAGTAACAATGACCTGAGAATACTTCAGCAAGAACTTACAGTACCGTTATATGTGTTGTTTACTAGGTCATATAAATATGGTGATATTCCTCAAACTTGGAGACCTGCACTTGTTAAACTTGTCTAGAAGTGAAACGGGAGAAGGACAAACCCAGAATCATACATACTCTGAAGACTACTTTCATGTTGTGGAAAAATAATGAAGAAGGTAATATTGGATAAGTTATTGCCAGAATTAAATAGGCTGGCACTTAAAACCATATATCAACATGCATATGCTGAAAATAGATCTGTTACCACTTGTAACATGATTGTCTATAACAACAGCTATTGTGCTGTGATATAGTTTATATAGATTTAACTTCAACGTGATAGGCTCATACACAAAACACTGATCAATAAATTAGAACAACTAGGTATTGATGTACTCTTGAAAAGATGGATAGCTACATGGCTTACAAATAGGACATGGTAAGTATTTTATATGAAGCAATCGGACAAGTGAAATGTTTGGTTACAGTCAGGGTGTCCCACAGGGTTCTGGTCCAAGGCCTGTACTTGTTTAGATTGTATGTTTCAGACCTAACATTTTAATCTGAGGTGCTTTACAGTCTGTATGCAAATGACCAGAAATTGGGTAAACTGATTACATGTATTGCAGACAAGACATGTCTGCAAAAGAGCTTGACTAAATTGACCAGTTGAGGCACAGGTGAATAATATGCCGATAAATACATCAAAAACAAAGCATGTGATATTTGGGAGACATAAATTGAAATGTGAATATTTAATACAGCATACAGTGATTGAAGCTGTAGATTCATTTAAGGACCTGGGCATATGGGTAGATCCAACTTTGACTTTTTCTAATCCTATCCACCAATTGGTTAATGCCATTAATAGTTAAAGAACTACAGGTTCTATAAAAATAATGGTTAATAAAATAGGTTTATAAAGTCTAGGAAATCAGAAATGATGAAGTCTTTGTTTGTCAGTTATATTAGACCCAAACTTGAGTATGGAATAACAATATGGAAACCTTATAATAAAACAAGCATGAATAAACTGGGAATAATACAGCAGAACTATACCAAGGGCATCCGTGGATGTGAAAATTTAAGTTATTATGAAAGTCTAAAATATCTGAACTTGTACAGCGTCTCTTATAGATATCCAAGTCCTAGGAGATCTTATTCAGGTGTATAGGGCATTTAGAGACAATTACCTCTGGGAATGTTTGGGGTTATCAAAAAGTAGTAGAGAATCATCAGACAACCTAATTAGAAAATTCTACAGGAATGAGAAGTGTACTAATTGGGTGCCTGAGAGAGCAGCTGATGCATGGAACAGACTACCAAATTACATTAAAGCAAGAACTAGTTTAGATATTTTAAGAACAACCTGGATACTTATGAGAACAAATGTTTTGGTATATTGGCAAGCTAAAAGGGCATTAATGTGTGCGTGTGTGTGCGTGCAAGTGTGCAAGGCGTGCGTGCGTATATATATATATATATATATATATATATATATATATATATATATATAAAAGGATGATTTTCAGAGTAATGCAATACATATAACGGATTCTCTAGAAGAGGCTATGTTAAATCTTCAGTAGGGAAGATGTACTGTAAAAGTTATATCTCGTGTGACACTTAAGTTTGTAAAAATAATGTGATTGATTATTCCATTTCAAACAGTGTGGTCTTTTGCAAAGAAAATGTGTATTCACTTGTTTCCATTTGTTAATCAGGTTAGTTCCAACATAGTAAAATGATCCTTTTCAGTGGAATTCTGCGAGGGGAAAGCTCCACGTAATTTGTTTTACAGACTGAACAAACTAACAGATCTGCTATGTACAAATGTGAACATGAAAGCATTTTGGGGGAAAAAAAAGACATACGGATCACTGTGTATAATATATTGAACATACATATTTATCAGAGTACAATTTTCATAGCTGGTAGGTGTTCAGTCAAAAAAAAAAAGCTGAATTTAAAGTGCAGAAGTACAGAGAGAAAATGGAGGGGAATGAGAGTGAATGGAAGGTAGGTCTGGGGATTGTAGGGGTGATGGTAGAGATGATGGTAGATTTGGAGTTCAAGGAAGTGTGTGATGGTTTGTTTCATGTATGATTAGAATACTAGAATGTATATGAGCATGTGTGTAACAGGAATGTAAAGTCCATAGTTTTGATCATCCCTTAGAGCTTAAGCATGCCCAAGTAGTCATTAAGCATTTTTTCAGCTTTTATTGGAAAGGTTTTGATTTGCTTTCAGCTCTGAGTTCTAAACTGATGTAATTCCATAGGTTTGCTATATGCACTGCATTAGTGAGATATTGGAGAAGTTATTTCATTTAATTGCAAAGATTTGATGTAAATACTAAATCCGACTGCTCTCCTAGGACTGTGTTTAGTAATGATGGCACTTATAGCCATTTTATAGGTTATACAGTATGCTGTGTGCAGTTCATAGTTTGGTATGGCTCCAGAAGTCCTGTAATTTTAATCAGTGGATTTCTGAAGAGGTAAACGGCGATGGGATTCGTGAAACAGAATGGCCGAGAAGTTCAGTCTTGTATTGCATCATCCCTGTAGTTTTGTTTAAAAGTAAATTTTGAAGATCTGTATATATTGGGGTAATTTAAAGTAGTCTTGTTAGTATTAGAGGGTAGTTTCTTTTTGGTGTTGGGTTTCAATATTAGTTGAGTCAGTGAGCCAGGCCTCTAGATTGAAGAAGTTAAACTGAATTTGTATTTGTAGTTGATCGAGAGGGTTGAAAGATATCAGTGTAGAGCTGTTGGCTTATCGTAGTTTGTGCATATCATCGGTGAAAATAAATGATAGAGGACAAAGCCTTGATCTCTGGGGAACTGCTGTTGTATATAAATGATGGCTGCTACCACAATCTAGGCAGTATGTTTCGTAGTAACCACAGATCGCTTAGTTAGTAAAAGTGTCAACTGATTTATTCACCGTAAAATAAAAACCAAACACAGTCCAATTAAGCACCTTTCGTCTTTACCACATCAAAAAGACTTCTTCAGATACATCGACTTTGACACTCCCCCCACTTAAATACCTCATTAATCTATCACATGACATAATCACTTACTTAAGGTAAAAACCTTCTAACTTTAAAATTTTTCTTTGTCTTTCTTAAACTTTAAACCATTTTCCATTTACAGTACAGTACCCAAGTTATTTAGTTTATCCTACCTGGTTCTATACAAGAAAGATGTGTTACTAAGATCAACTACACCTATTTAAATTTTAAAATACATAAAATAGATTTCACTTCATTTATTCCTGGATAAAAGCAGGCGTTTGTGTTTAGCTGCCACAACAATTCTAATTTTTCTAAGCAAACTTGATCTATTACTCTAAACCTAAATATATGTTCTGGTTTTTCTAATATATGTTTTGTGAGTGCATTCTCCATTTTTTATTGTTTATGCTGTATAAATGTTCATACACTCGTTCTTTTAAAGTTCTTATAGTTTTCCCTATGTAGAATACAGGGCATTGTTGACACTTTGCCAAGTAGATAACCATCTTGAATAGGCAATTAAATTTATTTTTAGTGTTATATTTCCTATCCTTAATCCAGTAGCTTTTACCCGTGTCCATGTGCTTACAAAAATTACACATTTCATACTTGGTCATTCCTGGATTTCTAGTTGTATGCTCAATTTTACTTTCTAGTATTATTTTAACATTTTTCCCTTTTCTAAAAATTATCTGTGGTGGTTTGAGAAGTTTCTTGTTAATATAAGGGTCACTTTCTGTTAACACCCAATTCTTATATAAGATGTTTCTTAAATCATTTTGAGTTAACACTGTATGTTGTCACAAGACTACTTGGCAAAGTGTCAACAATGCCCTGTATTCTATATAGGGAAAACTATAAGAAATTTAAAAGAACGAGTGTATGAACATTTATACAGCATAAATGGAGAATGCACTCGCAAAACATTTATTAGAAAAACCAGAACATATATTTAGGTTTCGAGTGAAAAATTATATGGAGCTTACTGTGATGGATTTGAAGTCTTCTAAGACACTCAGTCTTGCTGGCTGGATTCTGCTGAAATCAAAGTCTGGTTATAGTTGCATTCACAGTCTGTTGCATACAGAAACTTGTAGAATATACACTGATGAGAGAATATACTTTGCAGCATCAACTTTAGAGCAGTAACAAATAACTTTTTATAATAAACCAAACTGACTAACGTTGCAGCTTAAAGTACTGTTCCACTTTACTTCTCATATAGTACAGATGATGTGAGAGATATAACGTTTACCTCGAGACAAATGTCTCTACCAATACCCCTAACATAACTGGATTCATACAGCTCTTTATATACAATTTTAGTCATGCACATACATATACATTTCCTCTTGGTATTCTATTTTGGAGAATTGCTCATCCTGTAGACAGTGTGAACATCCTGTATTCTATTTTCATCTTTGTATAAGAACATCTGTTCTTGTGCCAATGCTGATAACAGTGTCCTGTTGTCCATGCATAAAAAACATGTTTTTAAGGAAACGCATTGTCACAGTGTCCTTGTCCATTCTCTAAAAGCAGATTTTGCATTTTTGCTCTTGCATACATCCTGTTTTTAAGTCTGTAAGGGAAAAATGTCCATTCAGCAGATTCCTTATTTTCCAAGCCATGGTCATTTAGTATGGATGCTGATCATATATTACTAAACTCTGTTTCTGCATTTAAGCAAGCTTTATTTTATACCTTATTTATGTTACATATTTATGACAGAATTAATTTCAACCTTAAAAACCCTGTTGAGCATAATCTTACATAGAGTAATGGATCAAGTTTGCTCAGATGGTAGAGTGGGACCTGACAACCTCCTTTTTAGAAAAATTAGAATTGTTGTGGCAGCTAAACACAAATGCCTGATTTTATCCAGGAATAAATAAAGTGAATTCTATTTTATGTATTTTAAAATTGAAAATTTTAAATAGGTGTAGTTGATCTTAGTAACACATCTTTCTTGTGTAGAACCAGGTAGGATAAACTAAATAACTTGGGTACTGTATTGTAAATGGAAAATGGTTTAAAGTTTATTAAGAAAGACTGAAAGAAAAATTTTAAAGTTAGAGGGTTTTACCTTAATTAAGTAGTGATTATGTCATGTGATAGATTAATGAGGTATTTAAGTGGGGAGAGTGCCAAAATCAATGTATCTGAAGAAGTCTTTTTGATGTGGTAAAGACTAGAGGCGCCTAATTCGACTGTTTGGTTTTTATTTTACTGTGACTAAATCAGTTGACACTTTTACAAACTAAGCGATCTGTTGTTACTATGAAACATACTGCCTGGATTGTGGTAGCAGCCATCATTTGTTTATTTCATAGTTTGCGTGTTTCTGAAGTTTGCTTTGAACTGCTGTTGTAGTTGGAGTGAAGATGGAACAGGAATATTTCCACTTTACAGACTGGGATCTTTTGCAGAGGTATCTCTTCAGTCGGGTAAGTGTAGAATTCACAGTCTAGCTCAGTCAGCCTTTTTAGCAGTACTTCATAAGAGTTGGTTAGAGGCTCTTTAGAGGTCTAGAAAGACTGTAGCAGTTATAGTTTGGTGATTCAAATGTGTATATGTTGTGTTTTTAAGAGAGATAAGAAGGCTATATCTGTATTTTGACTTGGCTAGAATCTGTGCCAAGTTGGAGACTGAAGGTTTTAGTCAATTAAATGGCCAATTATACGTTTACACATGGAGTACAGGATTGCTTTTTGCCTGAATTGCCATATTGTTGTCTGGTTGTCATTAGGGACAAATGAGGATAAAGGTGCAAGCAGAATGTGAATTCTGCATAGGATCCTAAATGGAACTGTTGCCATATTGAACAAATGTTTGACTGAATTCTTCCAGAGGTCCTTTAGGAAGCAGCTAGTCCTGGAAGATTGAAAGTAAACAGTAATGTTATTATTGTACAGAGGAAGAGTAAGGCACAGCCCACAGAAATTTGTATTGACTGAATTTTTAGCAGTTGTTCAGCCTATGAAAGAGGTGCAGAAGTTGTGGGTTACAAGTGTCCTTGAGCAAAATAGACCGCTTAGTAAGTTTCACCACAAACTTAGAAAGAGCAGTTTCTTCATCTCTTATTCTGTACAAACTCGGAGCATGTGCATTGTGAATGGGGATTTAGATTTTTCTGTGCATTGAGTGTTTGTCCATCCCTTCTCTTCTGTTTGACTTACTGGGTAGCTGTATGGTAATGGAGTGGAAAGCCTCCAGCCTGCAAAGAGGAACCTGCTTTAGATTTTCAAGCAGTGTAACATTTTTCACATCTTATCTAATCTTTTTTCCTTTGTCTATATGACAAGCAGTTTCTTGTTTTGTGCAGTGGATAAAATCACTTTCTTTTAAACTGAAAAGCAACAAACATTTGTCAGTGCTGAATATGTTGGTTTCCACTGAAACAAGACTGTATGTGGAAATTGGTGACTGATTCACATTCTATACCGTCTTTTTTTCTGTGTACTCACACTCCTAGCTCGTTGTGGTGTTCTGACATTTTTTGGGACCTGGCTTACTTAACTGAGTTACCTACTAATCGCATACAACATAAGAAACGGCAAGGTGGAAGGAACAATATGACAACTAAGAGTGTTCGTCTAGGATATACTGCTGTGGCAGCATTAATCACTGTCACTTGTTATGCATATGTTCATAGCGGGGGAGCTGTTTTGTTATTAAGGGCCATGATCACTCTCCCTTTATAGTGCATTGTACTTACTGATGCTTCCAGTTATTTGATAATAATTGTAAAGATGGACAGTATTTCCTGTGTACTTCCAAAACTTAAACTATTGCTTGGCATCCAATGAAACCTTACACGATGGTGAAGTAAGTTGTCATTGGTATTTGGTCTGTAAGCTTTTTATACCTTGAGAGATGTTAAGTGTTTGTTTTAATTATACAAATAAGTATAATTTCATATTTCTGTAAATATTTTAGTAAATGAATACTCAGGAAATTACTTGTAGTCATGAAAGCCAAAGTCTGGCTGACCAAAAGCACTTTGATTCTGTGTGTCTACATTGTACAGTTGCCAAGATAAAATCGTTTGTGAAACTTTAGAAGAAAATGTAATTACAGTGTAATGTATTACAGTATTAAAACAAAGAATGCAAATTCATTGATTCTTATTGTAAAAAAGACTTGTTTATGCAAGATAGCATTGTAGTTTGTATTCGTTTAATAGCACTTACTGTTCACAAAGTATTTGCATTAGTTTAGCTTGTGCTTTTTAACTTGATTTTCAGAAAATGCTCAAGGATCTCAGAATATGTATAGCCTGCTAGAGGTGTGACATTCTGTAGATGCTAAATTTTAATTTGTTAGAGATATACATGGACAATGAAATGCAAATGTGTGTTGCAGTTGATAAGGCGAAATATAGACAGTAATCCTGTAGTGCAGTCAGAATATCGTGATATACCAGTATTAACTCATGGTCTGGTGCACCTCATCATACCTGTGGTTTTCTGTTAATATAGCCCACTGTTTCAATTCCAGTAAACTTAGAGTTGAAACTTCTACTGCTAACCCTTGTCACTAATTTGGTCAGAGAGAAACATGATCCTTTATCATATCTAGGGTCACTTTAGCTAATCCCAACACACAGAAACTTGTGCAGTGGCAGTTAAGAGGTTTGCTAATTTACTTAGAAACACATCTGTGAGAGGAAACTGGAGAGCTAGGCAACCCCCCCCCCATGGAGAAATTAAGGCAATTTAGATTTCACACAAAAGGTATCCTATCCAGAAAGTGTAGCAGAAAACCAAGCACTGAGACAGCAGTGGTATATGATGAATTAATGTGCCATAATTGTTTCAGTACAGCCAGAGAGAATGGGATAGAATCATGTAAGTATTTATTTTTTATGTTTGTCTTAAGAGGGTTAGTCCCTCTAGGCCTATGTACCCTTTTCAGGGGTGACCAGATGTATTCATTCTGACTAAGGGCGATTTGGGTGGGGCAATGGTGGATATTCCTGTACTGTTTTCATTACAAGAGCTTGCACTAGTGCCATGTGGGATCTTGTAATACCTGAGCTACTGCTAGTTCAGACAGGTGAGTTGTTGGTCTAATGTCTCATCCATCAGACTGCACACTCAGGAATGCATCACCAGCTTATGCTGCATTACAGTGTCAGTATTGGGAAATTAATCCAAGCACCCAATATAGGAATGTATAAATATTGTCAAGGCCATTTGACTGACTAGGTTTGCAGACATTTGCAAACTATGCACAGTCATAGAATCCCCGAGTGACGCAAATATCCTCAAAGAAGGCCTGACACAAACTAGTAACTGGTGCCAGATCTACAGTCTAAAACTCTTGTCAGCAAGTGCATAATAATTTCCTTTGGGAACCTTGGAAACTACCACATTCATAATACACCCCTAAGAGTAAACCCAGTGGTCAGGGATCTGAGATCACATGTAGACAGTAATCTGGCCTTTGACCATTATGAATCATTGGTAGTAAGGAAGTCATTTATATTGCTTAGCTTCTAAGCAAGGAGTATGTACATGGATGTCATTGTTCTGCTGTATGCTGCCCTTTTTAAAACAATCACTGAGTAAATATAGTGCCCCCTTTTGTAAGTACCTGACCAAGAATACGCAGCAACTCGAGCATCAGCAGAAGTTCCTCACAAAAAAATACATAATCTAAATAACATGTCCTACACTGACTGCCTCGACACTCTATCCCTGTGCTCTGTCTACTACAGATTGCTGAGAGGCGATCTACGCCTGGCCTACAAAGCATCCTCCGATCCCACACCGGTGGATCTGTTGTAATCCACAAAACAAATAGCATCTGAATTATCTGACCTAGGGACTTAAACCTGATATGCAGCATAAATAGGGCATGTTGGAGAGACTGTGATTTGTCTCTGAGACTACCTCATCTGTGGAACAGGCTTCCCATCCATGTGGAGCAGATTTCTTCCCTACCCCAGTTCAAGTGTAATTTACCCCATGTTAAGTTGTCTATCTCGGCTTCATTCTTGCTGGATGGGTTCGAAGCCGACCTCGGCTCCGACTCGGCCACTCTAAAAGCTCGAGAGTTGGTTCCACCGGCTCGAGGCTCCCCTTATATCCCACAATGCTAGGCGAGAGTTACCTCAGATCTCGTTTGCCGCTACAGCTTCGAGGTTGGTTGCTTCTACCGGTTCCTGGTGAGTGTTAGCTTTTTATACAAAAAGTTACTCTTTTTTTCCCCTTTTAACTTTAATTCTTCCTAAATTAGTGTAGGATATAGATCTTTATCCCCGACCCTATTTTTTCCCCGTTTTCTTATTAAAAGAACCGTTGGTTCTTCCCTTGGGCCTTTGGCCTTCCCTTCCCTAGGGTGTGTTTGTGTAGTTACTTTAACTTTTTTGTGCTTAATTACTAGTATTTTTACTAAAATTGTTAATTATTTTTAGTATTAATAATTTTTTCTGACAGGGTATAACTGTGTGTTTGGGTGTGTGTTAGTGTACACCTGTCAGTTAGGATAATGTCAAAGGAAGCAAAGGTCTCTGGATTCAAGAAGTGTGATGCGTGCTGTCAGAAAATGTCTCTGACAGACGCTCACACTTCTTGTGTCTATTGTCTGGGGCCTTTGCACCTGCAGGACTCCTGTGCTGTGTGCCATGGCTTCAGCCCCAGGGTCCTGCAGGAGAGAAAACACAAGTTGATTCTGAGAGGCTTGTTAAAACCAGAGGATTCCCTGTCAGTTTCAACAGGGAAGCCCTCTAAGGCATCGAGGTCTTCGGCTCCGGCTTCTGAGCCGAGACCTCAGGTTGTTCAACCTTTGCCTTTATCAGCTCCGGCTGGAGCCGATAAGACTCAGTCCACAGTTTCTGTGGCTTGCTCGGCTCGGCTGGAGCCGAGGTTATCGAGGTACCCGTGTCGGCTCCGACAAGATCTTCGGAGCCGACAACCAGAAAGAGGTCTAGGTCACCTTCTCTTGGCTCCGTTCATTCGGCTCCAGGATCTCCCCTGCTGTCTGAACGGAGCCAAAGGTCTCATTCCTCTAGGTCATCGAGGCTTTCCGATCATGACCTTCAGAGGGTGGTGAGTCGACTACTTAAGTCCGAGGCACTAGCCCAGATGCTTCAGAGCCCGACTCATCAGTCGGTGCCTGCCCCGGTCCATCAACTCTTTCCTCCTTCGACTCTTTTGAGTTCGGAGCCGGGTCGTGTCGGAACCGAGACTGTGGTCACCGAGCCGAGACAATTGTCTTCGGCTCCGCTGCCGGCTCCGTTTTCTTCCGTGGAGGAATCTCGGCGCGGACCTCCTCGTCGGCTCCGAGGGGTGAGTGGCATCGGACCCTTGTCCGACCCCCTCTCCCTCTCGGTGCTTGGCGCTGGTGAGTTCGGCTCCGACATCGGCCTCGAGCCATCACTGTCGGTGCCGAGGGGGTCCTTAGCTCCTCGGAGCGGGACCTCTGGCTCTGCCTGACAGGGGTGCATTCGAGGTCATGCGGAGTGTGTTAGAGCCTGGCTCTACTCCACAGTCGGCTCCGTCAGCCCCTCCCTCTATGCTGCCTCAGGGTAAGTCGACTCACTCCCTCATCCCGGACCGCAGAGAGCCAGCTCCTCAGGAGCCCCTTTGGGATTTCATCCTCTTCCGAGGCCTCTCCTGATTTGGCAGAAGAGCCCCTCGGAAGAGGAAGTGCAAGAGGAAGCACATTGACTCACCTGAGTCTATCAGACACAGATCTGGATGATTCTGAGGGTTCCCCGTTCCCCTTCTGAAGATGTCTCATTTGCAGACATTCTGGAGATCCTTAAACAGAGGGAAATTGGCCAGCCCTCAACCCTTCGGAGGACGAATCTGTGTATCTTGAGGCGTTTGGCTCTCGTCCTTCCACCTCCTGGGTGTCCCCCTTGACCCCCTCATGCAGGTGGTTGCTAAGAAGGCATGGACGGCTCCTGATTCAGTGGACCCCACTCCCAGGAGACCCTCCAAATTCATCACAGCTCCATCAGACAAGCAATTTTTATCAAAAGGAGTTTCTGTGGATGCTATGGTGGTAGCTGCCGCCACAAAGAAGGAACTGGCTGATCCTTCAGTGCCTGTCCATCCACCTAACAAGGAATCTAGGTCCATGGATAGGTACGGAAGCGGATGTTCTCCTCAGCGACATTTACCATGCGTTCGCTGAATTACCTGTGCCATTTCACTCGTCTTCAAAGGGACTTGATCAAGGAAGCGAGTGAAATGTTGAAGGACCCTACAGCTGCGGTTTCCAAGAGAAAATGAACACGCAGCTGGCTATCCTTAATTCCATTTCCAACTCCTCCATGCCTCCTCTCTTATGCGGCCGATGGAGCGAGCAGAGCCGCAGGAACAGGGGTAGCCTTACGTAGGCACGCCTGGATGCGGCTATGCAACTTTACGGAACCTTTCAAGACGTCTTTCACGAACTCCCTTTTGATGGATCATCTCTTTTGGTCCTCAAGTGAAAGAAACCCTGACTAGGTGCGAGACTGATGGCAAGACCCTTTCTGCCGCCGGAGTCCGTTTTCGACACCTTCTATGCCTTACCCCAAAGGCCAGAAGGGTGTAAAGAGCAGCTTCCGTAAAGAATCTCAAGGGACTTCGCCTGACGACAGAGTCGTTTTCCTACCAGAGGCAGAGGTGGGAATAACAATGGTAGACGCCGCCCTAGGGGCAGGGGGTCCGCAGAACCAGGGCAATCGGGAAGCCTTTCCTGACAAGCCCTTTCAGCATCCCTGAGGTGTTGCCCGACTGCCCATCTTCGGAGGCAGTCGGGAAGATTGTCACTGTACCCAGAAGCCTGGCTATCCCTCACTCAAGACAAATGGGTACAGTCCATCATTTCCTAAGGCTATTCTATCCCCTTTCTTCGCTTTCCAAATCAGTCAAAAAATCCCTTCCAGATGTTCCACCGCTCAAAGGGATATAGCAGCTTTGGAAATTTCAAAACTGCTTGCAAAAAGAGCAATTCAGCCAGTGTCAGCAGACCAACAAGGATCCGGAATCTACTCAAGGTTCTTTTAGTTCCAAAGCAAACATCGGACTGGAGACCAATTTTGGATCTCAGTATCTTGAACAGATCAGTCAAGAAAACAAGATTTCCGATGGTCACGCTGCAATCCATTCTTCCCCTATTGGGAAAAGGAAACTGGATGTGCTCTATAGACCTTCAGGATGCGTACTATCACATAAAAATGAACAGACGCTCCAGAAGATTCCTCCGCTTCAGGCTGGGAACCAGTCATTTTCAATTCAGGGCCCTGCCCTTTGGTCTCACCACTGCCCCCCGGGTGTTTACCAAATGCATGGCAGTGGTAGCTTCTCACCTGAGACGACAAGGATTCCAGGTGTTTCCATATTTGGACGACTGGCTTCTCACAGCTCCCACCAAGCATCTCCTTCTGATGGCCAGAGATTATACTTTTCGTGTTTGTCAAAAACTGGGTATTTCAATAAATTGCGAAAAGTCTGTTTTGTCGCCTTGTCGTACTATTACCTACATAGGCGCAAATTTAGATACTATAAACATGTCTGCAACGCTAGCGAACCAAAGGATATCAGACATTCACAAATTGGTGTCACTTCTTCTCAACAGCAACAGAGCCAAAGCCAGGTTAGTTCTAAAGGTGTTGGGAATCATGGCAGCGGCCATACCTCTCCTCCCATTGGCCAGATACCACATGCAGATCCTTCAGTGGATGCTTTTTTCTCAATGGTCATACCAGGAACTTCCAATGTCTCACACCATTATGATCACGCAAGCGTGCAAAAAGCATCTCATGTGGTGGATGTCTTCCCCAGCTCCTGTCGGAAGACCATTTGTTCCACCTCCTCCGGTTGCTACTCTGACAACGGATGCCTCCCTGATCGGGTGGGGGGGGCATTATCAGGGCAGGACAGTCCAGGGCACATGGCAACCAAACGAATGCCACTTGCACATAAATGTTCTGGAGATGAGAGCAGTGCTTTTAGCGTTGCAAGCCCTTCAAGACTCTCTTCCCTTGGGAACGATTGCAATCCAGACAGACAATATGTCTGTAGTGTGGTACATCAACAAACAAGGCGGAACCAGATCATACCCCCTGTGTCGAGAAGCACTCAGACTGTGGCAATGGGCGATTTCTTCTCAGCGTTTTCTGATAGCAATGCACATCCCCGGGAAGTCCAATCACATTGCGGACAAGTTGAGCAGAGCTATACTCATGCCTCACGAGTGGTCTCTGAAAGACTCTGTAGTGAGAGAGATATTTCTCAAGTGGGGTCAGCCTTGCTGCGATCTTTTTGCTACTCCCCAAAACAGCAAGTGCAGAGAATACTTCACTCTATTCCCTTTACCAGGCCAACCCAGCAGAGACGCTCTAGTCCAAGTTTGGCCCAGGGGACTTCTGTATGCATTTCCTCCTTTCCCACTGATCTCTCAAGTAATACAGAAAGCTATCGCTCAGAAGGCCTCATTGATCCTCATTGCTCCTTACTGGCCTCGACAAGTGTGGTTCCCCTTTCTACATCGATTTCTTTTGGAGCGACCGTGGAATCTGGACCTAGTTCCAGATCTTTTGATCCATCAGTCGGGTCAGTTTCATCGCTCCCTCCCCTCTCTGAACCTCACTGCTTGGTTCCTCCAGTTCCAACCGTAGCCAGGCTTCCTCAATTATCTCACTCTGTTAGAGATATATTGATAGCTTCCCATAAATCTTCCACTCGAAAGATTTATTTGAGTAAGTGGAAACGCTTCTCATATTGGGCACAAGGAAAGGACATAGATCCTTTCACCGCTTCCATCCAACTAGTCCTTGATTTTCTAGCTGAACTCTTCCATGCAGGTTCATCTCCATCTACTCTTAAGGTTCAATTGGCAGCTATTTCTAATTTCCATGTGGGTATTTCTGAATCTGCCCTAATGTCCCACAAACTTTGCAAAGCCTTTTGAAAGGAGTTTTTCTTCTCAGACCTCCTATAAGAAATCCTCCTTCTCCTTGGGACCTAAATTTAGTTCTTGCTTCTTTGATTCTTTCCCCTTTCGAACCTGCAGCTTCATGTTCCTTGAAATTATTATCATGGAAAACTCTCTTTCTGGTGGCTATCACATCAGCTAGAAGAATTTCAGAACTTCAAGCACTCAGTTGTCATTCTCCTTATCTTTTGTTCCATAAGGACAGAGTTTCCTTACGAACTAACCCGTCCTTTTGCCTAAGGTGGTTTCAACATCAAATCTAAACCAAAGCATTGTCCTCCCTGTCTTTTTCCCAGAGTATTCAAATAGGTCTGAACAAAAATTACACTGCCTGGATGTTCATCGTCAATTAAGGTACTACTTGGACAGGACGAAACAATTCAGAAAATCTGATCAGCTGTTTGTCTCCTATGCGGAAAGCAGAAAAGGACTTCCAGTTTCAAAGGTATCATTATCTAGATGGCTAACGTCTCTGATTACCCTTGTTTATGAGATTAGACACCAAAACTGCCTAATAAACCTAAAGCCCATTCCACCAGAGCTTTGGCTACTTCTTTAGCCTTCCAAGACAGACTGCCTATTGACACCATTTGTGCAGCGGCTACTTGGGCTACTCCTCACACTTTTATTTCCCATTATAAGTTGGATTTAGCTTCTAGGCATAGAGCTAATTTTGGTTCCACTGTTCTCAGGAGTCTGTTCCGTTAGGCCACCCAGGACAAGGTGCTAGGGACGCGGTCCCATCCAGCAAGAATGAAGGCGAGATAGACAACTTAACATATAGAAGTTATGTTCTTACCATAACGTTCCATGTTAGTTGTCTTCTTCTCGCCTTCTTCTTCCCCACCCTCCTTCCCCCTGGCCTGGACAGACCTAGAGGAGTTGTGATCGTGACCTCTCTTTCTACCACCTCTTTCTTAGTCATATGCTATTGTGCATATTTCTTATTTCAGGATGTAGGTCTCCCTTTTCTTCCTGCTGTTAGAGGTGGATTCTATTTACAGTTATACTGTTATTGATATAAGCTGGGTTAGCTTACAAACGAGATCTGAGGTAACTCTCGCCTAGCATTGTGGGATATAAGGGGAGCCTCGAGCCGGTGGAACCAACTCTCGAGCTTTTAGAGTGGCCGAGTCGGAGCCGAGGTCGGCTCCGAACCCATCCAGCAAGAAGAAGGCGAGAAGAAGACAACTAACATGGAACGTTATGGTAAGAACATAACTTCTATTTTTCTGCCACCTATGTGCTCAGTAGACAGAGAAGCTTATAAATGCTTGGTCAACTGTGGCCTAGCCTAAATTATAACCCTTTCAAATAACCCTAGGATATCAGATCTGTTCAGATATATTTGGGAAGCATGACTAGGCTTAAAAAGACCAGCTGGGGTTGTTAGCCTAGTAATCACCTGTGAACCTAAAACTAACAAACGGAGCTTACATACATACATGTTCAAATCTTAACAGATAACTTACAAAATAAACAACAAACGAGAGGCTCCCAGTACACTCAAACACTTCGCAATTTATTGTAGTGCTACTACAATAAATTATGAAGGGTTGGAGTGTACTGGGAGCCTCTCGTTTGTTTACTTTCGTTTTGCCGTCAGATAACTACAAAATGGCAGGCTCGCACATGCTCAGTATTTATACTCTAGTGCAAGCTCTTGGATAGCTTCTTCAAGGTATGCACACACACATTGATCTATGGGTGGTTTGAATGTTCCTTAGAGTAGTTTGGCTTAATTAGTAATAAAAAAAAAAACAAAAAAAAAACACCAAAACGAAGAATGCAGCCAACTGGATAAATCTTTACTTTACTTCACTTTACTAGATTCTGGTACCTCGGCCTTCGCCTTCAATGGAATAAATTATTCTGTACAAAACCAGTTTTTAAATACACCAGTTAATTACATAATCCAACAATTAAACAATTAAATCATTAATTAATTTTGTTAAAGAACTTTTTCATTTATCACAAACCAATGTTACAATTCATTTTAATATAAACATGAATATTATAACTTTCAATGTTAAATTACATATTTAAATTTCTAAATTCATCCCATTTGCATACAGGGTTTTATAATTTACTATAAAATTTGATTCCATTCTCAATAGTTTTTTCTGAAAATTAACGTTTGCCCCCCCCACCGCCATCAGGTTTGACCCCCATCAGGTTTGGCCAAAATACTAAATATTAGATCTGCACATCCACCATCATGATACTGATGAAAATTATTAGCTACTGGACTATCCAATCTACCATTCATAATATCTCCCAAATGTTCCATAATCCTCAATTTTACCTTTCTTTTTGTCTGTCCTATATACCATTTTTTAATCTCACAATTACAACCTATTATATAGATTACCCCAAAGGAATTACAATTAAAGTGATCAATGGCATTGTATTTAATGCCATTTATTTTACTACCATCCAAATTCACAATTTTTCTACAAACTTTACAAGCTTATGAGTTCTCTGAGGAAGACTCTGATTTGTTCGATGAATGGAAAGATATTTCACTCAAATGTACCCTGGGTTGGCTAAAAGTACTGATTTAAGCGTAATGAGAGAGTGCTAAAAAAAGTACGTGATGAAATTGTTAATATGCAGGAAAAGTTATTCTCTGGCTATTCGGAGTCGGAGTTTGAGCTTAATATTGTGAACATTAAAGGTCGTGTGTCCAAAATTGAGCAACAAGTTATTCAGCGGAAAAAGAAAAAGTATATGCGGGACAGTAATGATTACAGCACAGGCAAGATCTTTTCCTGGCAATATAACTTTAAAAGTAGGCTGGGTAAAGCTTCTTTGAAAAGTAAAAGAAGCAGATCCCGCGATCTTAGGGACACTTCCGTTTCCTCTGTGGAGACCAGCTCAGTGGGAAGGAAAAGCGTTTCGTTTGAGGAGTTAAATATGGAGGAAGCTTCTGGTTCCAATGGGGCATTGGAAACAGGTGTATCAATGAATGACCGAGTGAATCAGAGAAGGGGTCATAATCGACGTTTTCAAAAAGGCTAAAATATAAATGTGTACAGCTAGTGGGATTTGACTTTATTGGCCTGAGTATACCCATAAAGACTTAAAAAGTAAGAAGTCATGGTCTTTCAGAATCCATGTAGCTGAAATACTTGTATGTCCTGCAAGGGATCATTTGCATATATGTCATGGGCCTCCACTACAGGAGTTTTAAGATATGACATAATAAAGATTCTGGCTTGGCTAGGTCTTTCTTGCAGTTTTTTTTCTTAGGACAAATATGTGATTCCATCTGTAGCTATAAGCCAGCATGTTGAACAGAATTTACATGTAGCATTTTCTGGACGATTATTTCATCAGTGTGAGTCACTTATTAAGTGGTCATCCCATTTCTGGATTCTTTGGGATTGGCCATCAGTAGGAAGAAGTTGTACCTTTGTCTCAGTAGAAGATATTTATGGGATCCTATTTTTTTCCACTCCAGGACAGGGCACAAAAGATAATGACCCTGTTTAATGGGATGGTAGTGTAGCTGTAATCGTCAGTAATGTCTGTCCTCAGCATTCTGTGACATATAAAGGCGAGTATTATAATAATGTTAATGGTCAGGTTGTACAAGGAACATTCAGCATTATGTTAGAAATTTGTGGAAATAGTCAGAAGAGGCATTAGATTTGAGGATTCCACTTATTCCCATCTTGATCAAGGAGCATCAGAGGTGTAGATGAATTTGGGTGGGCCCCTTCACACTTCCTCTTCTGGGCCAGTTTCTGCTGACAGATTCACTACCAGTTCCACATCAGTGTGAAGAAGGTACGAGTTGTCACTGGACTGTACTTCATATAGGGGCCTTCAGCAGCTGTCCAAAGCAGAATGCTGCTTGGATAATGATTAATATCACTGTCATGAGGAGCTTGGAGAGGCAGGGAAACACCTGCTCATGACAAAGGCTGGACTGTATTTCATATCCATTATATACATTAGGTAGGTATCCCAGAGACTACCCCATCTATGGAACAGGCTTCCCATCCATGTGAAGCAGAGTTCCTCCCTAATCCAGTTCAAGTTCAACTTGGACAATTGGATGGGAAACCAGAAAATCATGCCTGGTTTGGCACCTATGTCTCTAATGCAAACGGGTGACCTGTAAATGGTCTCCCAGGCCCATGCTTACACTTATCAAGGGTATCAGAACTCGTCAGATTTGGGATGCATGGCTAGGCTTAAAAAGGCCCTTGTGGTCGTTAGCCTAGTAAACACCTATGAACCTATACAATGTGTAAGTAGAAATTAAAGTGAAACCACTGAACTCCTGTGTATCTGCTATTACTTCAGCAAGCCATTGGCAAGACTCATAAAGCAAAACTTCTGATTACTGAAGCAGCAGCAAGAACAATGTGTAACGTTGCACTATTTTCTTGAGTTCCTGACATAGCTGTACTTTTGACATTAACATACGGATTACATTTTTGAGAGCCTTTGGGATATTTATGAGGTTATAATACTTTCTGTTGTTTTTTAGGAGATGGATTTGGATTCAGAAGCCACAGAGGTATGCTTCAACAGAAGGTATGTCAGTCCATGAAACTACAAGTTTGTTTGCTTCTGTTTCATAGCAATCCTATATCAGTGGTGATGTATTTTTTAAACTTGACAGTAGCTTTTTGTGTTCTCCATCTTGGCTGTCTTACTTTTCCCCTTTTAAGAATGGCTTTGCTGAATTCCCTTGTTTATATTTTCTTCCAGATCATCTTTGATGGTTATGATAATGGTTCATATATTGGTAATGAGTAATGCCCTCAATATTATGTACACAAAATGTTTTTTCTTTGAAGCACACTCCCAAGGACTGGACTCTGTCCTCCATTATTGTACCTCAGCAGCATGTCCTGTTAACATATTAACATTTATAAAATGGCACTACACCAGTAACACAGAAATAATTTGAATAACGTGTCTGCTTCACATGTCTTATGTCATCAGTGTAAGACACAGCTTTTTCAGTTAAATCATGGACCCCTTGCCTCATCTAACAGACAGTCCAGTGCCTGGCCTGTTGTCTCTGGACAGTTCAGAGTTGGAGGTAGCAAACAGAATTCCTCATGTTAATGGTGCTTAAGTTCTCTAGTTGCAGTTGCATGCAAAACTTGGTTGGGATCCTCACACAGTCTTTCTAGAAAACACCCAAATCTCTTGGTAACCATTTATTTATACATCTTGGTAAATTTAACTTGGTTATATAATGACTGTTTTTGCTGTTGAGTCATGGCTGAAAATGGACCTAGGACCAGCGTATTTGCATGATTACCAAAGAAAATAAGTATAGAAACGAAAATTTAAATACACCTTGGTAATTGAGAAGGTTAATTTGGCATCATTATCCTTTAAACATCGTTTAAGGTTGTTGAATCTTGATTGGTGATCTGCCAGCAACAAGTTAAACAATTTAATGTGATATCACTAATTAACCAACATAGGAACAGCCAACCATGCAGCTGTTTGACTTACAAACATGATTACCCCCATCATTATACTTCTGGATGAGTACAAAATAAGGTACATTAACTTTCCCCTGTAAATGAAATCACTGCACATATCTGTGGTACAAAATATGTAGTTTTCATCTTTAAATAAAAATTCCATTCTCAAAACTAGCTAACCTTTAGTCTATAGAATACCCCTTTTAAGTTTACCCCACATTTGGTATTCCCTAATGCCTACTCCTGCATTTACCCTGCTGTAGTCAGAAGGAACATTCACAGGAATATTGCCAACATACTGCCCTTCAATTACAGTGCTCACCTTCATAACGTAGATCACTCAGGCCTCCGCATCGTACATTAAAGACCCAGCCAGCCTGTGTATCACTCCAGTACCTCTGTGTGTTTAACAACTGAGTATTCCAGTGGGGAAAGAAGTCATTTAAGTTTTAGTGTCCAGCTCTTCCTTTAAACAGATAAAGGCTTTTTAAAAATCTCAGGGTAACTGTTAACCATAAGCTGTAATGTTATCAAGCAGCCATGTCATCCACTGCAGTCATATAGTTATGAAGTGTGGTTCAGAAAGAAATATGATCATCATGAGTGAAAACTGCCATCTGTATAACCTGCGACATGTGAATACTTTTGTGTATTGACAATGTTCTTTTTCAGCTTGTTATAACTGCTCGAATATTTGCACTATGTATGTGTAGGCTCAGATTGACCGGAAGCTGAATTTTTCCTTAGTTAGCATGTCATTCTTCTGTATTAGGCTTTATAATAACTTTATTTAATTGTTACCGTATTATACCAATGTGGAGCTTTTCTGCCTGGGCCTTCGCTAAAAATGGAATATCATCCCAGTTGGACTTTCCCAGTAAACAAATGTCAAATAAAATAAAAACAAATATTCTCTCGTGTTAGTTCAGTCTCTTTCAGTGACGAAACTTAGACAAACACTAGTTCATAAAATATCAAAGCACAGTTAACCATCCAAACTAATACATGCCATCCTTCACACAGACACTAGAAATTGCTCTTCTAGATATGGCCAAGGAAGCAAACCAGGTCATTTGAATACTACCTACAGCTGACCCAACCCCCAGCAATAGAGGGCATATCAAACTAATATTCAAATCTTACCCCTCAGATATTCAGTAATACTTAAGTAAACTAACCTTGATCTAAAATATTTTTCACAGTGAGCTGGCTTTTATATTGAAGGGAAGCTGTGGGCAAAATGTGTAGCTAGCTGTTCTTGCAACCACTGCTGCCCCTCCCCCCACCCAATCTGGCACCTCTCCATCAACTTTAAGTTGAGGAACAAAAAGAAAAAAAATGTTCTCTCCTTTTTAAACAATGCTTCAGTTCTGGCTTCGTATACAATTTGACAATAGCACACTGAAGAAAAGGAGAGCTACAGTGCTTCAGTTCAGGTCACAGTTGCAACACTGACATTCATTTCTGAATGCTAGTAATGCACTGAAGACCAGTTAGGATCTGACAGTCATATCCCATAACACTTGATACGATAGGCAGCAGTCGTGCAGCAAATGCACGATAGGCAGCAGTCGTGCAGCAAATGCACGATAGGCAGCAGTCGTGCAGCAAATGCACGATAGGCAGCAGTCGTGCAGCAAATGCACGATAGGCAGCAGTCGTGCAGCATGCAGTGGACAGAAAGTTTACACACCCCGTTAAAATGCCAGGTTTTTGTGATATAAAAATTGAGACCACAATAAATCATTTCAAAACTCCCACCTTTAATGTGACCTATAACATGTACAATTCAATTAAAAAACAAACCTGTTATGGGGAAAAATATAAAAAATGTACAATATGCTGGTTGCATAAGTGTGCACACCCTTAAACTAATACTTTGTTGTGTGTGCACATCCTTAAACTAATATTTTGTTGAAGCACCTTTGGACTTAATTACAGCATTCAGTCTTCTTGGGTACACACCTGCCATCAATTAAGGAGACTCTGATTAACCCCAAATAAAGTTCAGCTGCCCTAGTAGGATTTTCCTGACATTTATTCATTTCCCTGCTATAGCAAAAGCCATGGTTTGCAGAGAGCTTACAAAGCATCAAGGGGACCTCATTGTTGAAAGGTATCAGTCAGGAGAAGGGCACAAAAAAAATTCCACAGCATTGGATATATGACATTGCAAAGAACTGGACGTCTCTCCAAAATTGATGAAAAGACAAGATGAAAACTGGTCAGGGAGGCTGCCAAGAGACCTACAGCAACACTGAAGGAGCTGCAGGAATTTCTGGCAAGTACTGGTTGTGTACTACATGTGACAACAATCTCCCATATTCTCCATATGTCTGGACTATGGGGTAGGGTTGCAAGACTGAAGCCTTTTCTTACACATAAAATCATCCAGGCCCGGCTAAAATTTGCTAAACAATACATCAAGTCTCCCAAAAGCATGTGGGAAAATGCGTTATGGTCTGAGACCAAGCTTGAACTTTTTGGCTGCAATTCCAAAAGGTACGTTTGGTGCAGAAACACTTTACATCACCAAAAGAACACCATCCCCACAGTTAAGCATGGTGGTGGCAGTATCATGCTTTGGGGTTGCTTTTCTTCAGCTGGAACTGGGGCTTTAGTCAAGGTGGAGGGAATTATGAACAATTCCAAATACCAGTCACTTTTGGCCCAAAACCTTCAGGCGTCTGCTAGAAAGATTAGGAGGAATTTCACCTTTTAACACAACAATGACCTTAAGCATACATCCAAATCAACAAAAGAATGGCTTCACCAGAAGAAAATGGCCCAGCCAGAGCCCAGTCCCAAGTCCAATAGAAAATCTGTGGGGTGACCTGAAGAGGGCTTTGCACAAGAGATGCCTTAGCAATCTGATAGAATTGGAGCGCTTTTGCAAGGAAGAGTGGGCAAATATTGCCAAGTCCAGATGTCCCATACTGATGGACTCCTACCAAAGATGACTGAATGCTGTAATTAAATCAAAGGTGCTTCACCAAAGTATTAGTTTTAAGTGTGTGCACAAACAACAAAGTATTAGTTTAAGGGTGTGCACACTTTGTATTATACATTTTTTATTTTTTATATTTTTTTCCTTTAACAGATTTGTTTATTTTTCAATTGAATTGTACAGGTTATTGGTCACATTAAAGGTGGGAAAAGTTTTGAAATTAGTTATTGCGGTCTCATTTTTTTATATCACAAAAAGCTGGCATTTTAACAGGGGTGTGTAAACTTTTCATGTCTACTGGATGTGCGATATGCAGTAGTCATGCAGCATATGTACCATATGCAGTAGTCAAGCAGCATATGTACCATATACAGTAGTCAAGCAGCATATGTACCGTATGCAGTAGTCAAGCAGCATATGTACCGTATGCAGTAGTCAAGCAGCATATGTACCGTATGCAGTAGTCAAGCAGCATATGTACCGTATGCAGTAGTCAAGCAGCATATGTACCGTATGCAGTAGTCAAGCAGCATATGTACCGTATGCAGTAGTCAAGCAGCATATGTACCGTATGCAGTAGTCAAGCAGCATATGTACCGTATGCAGTAGTCAAGCAGCATATGTACCGTATGCAGTAGTCAAGCAGCATATGTACCGTATGCAGTAGTCAAGCAGCATATGTACCGTATGCAGTAGTCAAGCAGCATATGTACCGTATGCAGTAGTCAAGCAGCATATGTACCGTATGCAGTAGTCAAGCAGCATATGTACCGTGTGCAGTAGTCAAGCAGCATATGTACCGTGTGCAGTAGTCAAGCGGCATATGTACCGTGTGCAGTAGTCAAGCGGCATATGTACCGTGTGCAGTAGTCAAGCGGCATATGTACCGTGTGCAGTAGGCAAGCGGCATATGTACCGTATGCAGTAGGCAAGCAGCATATGTACCGTATAGGTTCATAGGTTCATACTAGGCTATCTGCCCTAGGGCATTTATAAGCCTAGCCAGAGTGTGTTTTGCATTCGCCACCCATTTTAAATTAATTTTGCTATGCCCTTTTTCGAGGTTAGTATACTGTGCTTCTGTCTAACAGTGACACAGAAGTGATACCCGGGGTAAACCTACGATCTCCCATCCACTCATCAAGATTCCTCTTGAAGAGAGTCATTGAGGGACTCTGCCTAACCTGGACTGGGATTTTATTCCAGAGTGAAGGGAGCCTCTGGGTTATGAATCTGTCCCTCCAGCATGTCCTATTTATTTCAATGCTGAGGTTCAAGTCTCTCGAGCGGGTAGCTCGATGGGATTTGAATTTTCTGAGGTGCAGCATGTCCATTAATTCCGGGTTGGACATGGCTTTATACATCAGGCACAGATCGCCTCTGAACAGGCGGTATGCCACTGAGTAGAGCTGGAGATTCTTTAACCGGGCAGCATATGGCATCTGTTTGAGCCCTTTGATCCTCTTGGTGAGGTACTTTTGGGGTCTTTCCAGTTGCTGCAGGTGTCTGGTAAGGTACATCCCAAAATGGGCATTGTACTCAATTATGGGCCTAATGAGGGATGAGTAAAGAGGCACGATGACCTCCCCTGATCTAGATGTGAATCCCTTCATGATTAGGTGGGCTATATAAAATGTTTTTCCAACCACTTTGGCCACGTGGTTGTCAAATGAGAGATTGCTATCAACTTGGGTCCCCAGGTCCCTAATTACTTCTTCCGTACTTAATGGATTACCAACTATGTGGTAATTTGTGGGCACTTTGTTTTTGCCAAAGGGGATGACTATACACTTTTTGGCGTTTAGCTTGAGGCCATGGCTCTGGCACCAGTTGTCTGTTTCTATGAAGCCCTTTTGGAGGATGCTTGTGTTGGCTGGAGAGTCTATTATGGCGCCCAGTTTGAGTCATCTGCGAACTTGGTCAGCCACACTCCTTCCATGTTGGCCTGTACCTCCGAGAAATATATACCGAACAAGAGGGGTCCCAGGACTGAGCCTTGTGGGACGCCACTTGTAACTGGTTTGGAGTCTGACATGGCTCCAGCAATTCTAACCATGTGGGTTCTGTCCTTGAGCCAGTTTACAACCCATCTAGTGACATAGAGGTTTATATTTAAGCTGGTGAGCTTATCTATAATGCCCGAGTGGGGTATTGTATCGAAGGCTTTTGCGAGGTCCAGGTAGGCTGTGTGGACCACCTTCCCCTCGTCAATGGCCTTGGTGACTGTTTCAAAGAAATCGACCAGGTTTAAGAGGCAGGATCTGCCCTCAACAAAGCTGAACTGGGTAGGATCCTGTGTCTGTAGGTCCCCAATATCTTTATTTATGAGGTCCATGATGATCCTTTCCATAGCTTTGCAGACCAAGCTAGTCAGGCTTATGGGGCGATAGTTTCCAGGATCCGTTGAGGCACCACCTTTGTGGAGAGGGACCACTGTTGCTGTATGCCACTCTTTGGATACATATCCTGTAGTAAGGCTGAGATTGAACAGTAGTTTTATGTTTGGGTTTAGCTCTTCTTGGAGTTCATGTAGGACGCAGCCCGGGACACCGTCTGGTCCCATTAATGCTGTGTTTTTTGCTTTGGAGAGGGCGGCTCTTACCTGAGCATCTGAGATGTCCGGGGGACAGCACTCTGCTGGGATAGATATTTGCCCTTTTGGTGGGGAGGGGGAGGAGAAGTTTGCACTGAACCTGTCAGCTAGGATGTTAGCAATGTCTGTGGGTTTGGTGTATTTTTTGTCATTTTGGACTAATTCTGAGCATATCTGGGAATTCCCACCCAGGTTCCTAACATAACTAAAGAAAGCCTTGTGATTATCCTTAGTGTCCTGTGCAATTTTTCTCTCGAAGCTGGCCTTAGATGATTTTATGAGTTCCCGTAGTTTTTTGCTAATACTGATCAGAGATGCCTTCCCTTTTTGGGATTTAGCTCTATCATGTAGTAGCTTCCTCCTCCTATTGTATAGTTTGTTTATGGCTGGGGTCCACCAGACAGGACGTCTGCCTTTGGAGGATTGGGTCTTGGTTTTATTTGGGATTGCATGATCTATGCATTCCTGAAGGTGTTCATAGAATGCATTTATAAAGGATTCTGCGGTCTGGGCCATATGTTCCACAAGCCCGGGGGCTTTGAAGGATTCCACCTTGGTTTTGAGGAGTGTGAAATTTGCTTTAGAGAAGTTTTTCACTGTGGTTTTCTGGGCAGGGGGTGGGGTCGGGATGTGAATATCCAGTGAGATTAGTTTATGGTCTGATCTTACCAATGAGGGATACACTTCTGGTCTGGAGCATAGCGTCCCCATGTTGGTGATGATCAGGTCCAGTATGTTTTCCCCTCTTGTGGGAGTGGTAACAAGTTGTTCCATAGCATTTTAGTTTATAAATTCTAGGAACCTTTGGGCTAGGGTGTTGGAGCTAGAGTAATGCTCCCAGTCTATGTTTGGGTAGTTGAAGTCTCCCAATATAATGGTGTTTGGAGAGACCTTCATATTTTCCAGTGTTTTCAGGAAGGCTGATTGGGGTTCCTGGGTTTGGGAGGGTGGTCTGTAGCAGGCTATAAACTGGAAGGCAGTTTTACCCACTGTTATTTGCACATGGATAGTCTCTGATGCTTCGTGCTGTGCCACTAACCTGGAGGTGTGGGTATCTTTGACGAATATTGATACCCCCCCTCCTTTTGTGGTTCGGTCCAAGTTTTGGGGCCAAAAAGCATGGTATGAGGTATAACCTGGTAGTGCTGGGGTGCTCTCTGGAGCCTTGAGCCAGGTTTCTTTTACTGCACAGATATCTATGTTCTCCATGCTAAGGAGAGTTTTGAGTGCATGCATCTTGAGGTTTAGACTTCTGGTGTTGAGTAGCATTACTCTTAGTTTCTTATCCCATGTGATACCTATGGAGGTGGGTTTGTCTTTTGAGCCTTGCGTAAAAAAAGGCACTATGGGGTAGCAAGAGCCTTTGCCAATATCCGAAAGCCCACGGGTGACAGGTGCAAGCCGTCCCTAGCGAAGCATCGTGGCTTGCCGTGCATGTCATCCCAGGCTGACAGGCATTGGATCCAGTTTGAATGACACCAATACTAAGCCAATTGTTGAAATTGTTCATCTTGTCTTCATATTGTGGCATCATTCTTGGTGAGAGTAAGATGCTACTCAAGGTCAGGATCATACCGGCCTGGGCTACATGCTCAGAGAGCTCCTCTGTCTCTTTTCATGTAGTCCAGGGAGGTACATCTCAGGTCATTCACACCAGCATGGACAATGACTGAGTCATATTTGTACTTGCCTTGGAGCGACCTGAGTGCTTGTGTTATGTGGCGGATCCTAGCGCCCGACAGACAGCTCACCGTGACCTTCTCCTTGTTCAGCCTGGTGAGCGGGATGTCAGTGTGCCTGACGATAGAGTCACCTATTACAAGTGTATCAGGTGTATTGTTTAGCCTTAAGGGCTGTGACTGTTTGGCACACTGGCTTTGTGAGCTATGTGTTGCACGTGTTTTGTTTTGGGGTAGCGGTTGCTTGGATGTCTGCTTTGGAGGTCTCTGCTGCTTAGGCAGATTTTTATTTAGAGCCTCCGTGTATGTTTTTGTGTGTTTATGTGTTTGGTTTGCTGTCGTGGTAGGTCTATGTGAGACTGGAATTGTAGTGAGTGTGGTTTCTTTCTTCTCCTGACTGGTTACGCCAGTACTGCGTTGAGAGAGCTTAGCCTCCAGCTTGGCTATATGGTTGCATCTCTCACATGTGTTGGAATTTGTTGGGAGGAGGAGAGGGTTGTCTGTGTACATGAGGCAGTTGTAGCATTGTCTCCAGATTCCCAGATTCACCAGCTGGACCGGAGGCGAGATTGACAACTGACCTTTGGACATGCTAGAATAGTATTGGGAATTCCTTTATAATTGAAAAAAAGGGCCAATGGGGAACAAGGTAATCAAGGGGAGTTTGTGAGGGTGTAGTGCTTTTAATTTTTTAGTGCTGACTTATACAATTGTTTTAATGAGCAAGTGCCAGGTAACTTCAATGCAATGTGTTACAAGTAACTTAAATGCAAAAACGACAAACAGTAACTTTCTTTCAAGTGAAACAAGGAAATAAGTACAGTAAGCAATGCAAATATCACTAGGGATCCACAGAAGCGCTGAAAAGCCGCGTTTAGGTGGAATTAGCGTTTCAGGGAAATAACAAGCATACAAACAAAGCTAGATTCAGCAGGCCTGGATGTAGTCTATGCTACAGCAGACAAGGTGTACCAATTTCAGTATGAAAAAGTTCAAATATGCAGGCACTATAAGCCTCTAACCAGAAATTCCCAGCTCAGAAGGGCAGAGTCCAGCCTCTCCTCCCACAAGAGTGCAGACCACAAACCTTCTTAATGTAAAATAACTGGCCTGAAGCCCAAGTGCTTAAACCAGAACTAATATATGCAGTATTATGTACTCTGTATATGTTCTTATCCCATTGCAGAAAATAATCAGGTATACACGATGCCTCCTTAAAATGTACAAATACATATCGGCTCTAAAAATTTGTCTTTCGTACTTGATAGTTAGTCAGATATTATGTATTTTCATGTTTAATATTAACCACAATTTTTATTTGTAATGGTCAGTATGGAAAATATGTCATCAGAATACTTGAAAATAGATTTATTAACCTTGTTAGAATTGTTGCTATACACATTAAAATTATTATGTGAAATGTTCATGGCATTAAAAAAAGTGAATGTAAGCTGTAATGTTTGGATTGTGTGTATATTATTCATTCTGTTTTCCATCACTTTATGGTGCAGTAAAATATTTAATCACATAAGTACATATGTGAATATAAACTTTCATCCTGGATGCTAGTGTATGTATATAACCCCATTGATTACCTGTCTGTCAGGTCCTATGATAATGCAGCCATGCAGCTTGTCTTTTTTTAGTGGTCCTCCAGAAAAATGTAAACCTTGATAGAAAATTCTACAGGATTTTTATCCCATACCATGGAACTAATGTCATGGTACTCATTAATTCAAGTAGGAAATTAAGCAAAATCATCTACTAGAAACATACAACCATTGAGTTACCTTTAAAGGTGTCTATGAGCAAGGTGCAAAAACATTTTTCTTTTCTTTTTTTTTTTCCCTGTTTGTCCAGTAGATGACACTGGTTAATTAATAATATGAGTTCAGAATGATTGCTTGTATGGTTTCTAATACATTTTAAAGAATCACAGTTAGTTGCTGTTAGCAAGAATAATGCAAATGTTGTTGAATTTTTAAAATGATGCCTTCTTTAAATATACATATATTGTACTTGGTTTTTGAAAATATTGTTTTGTTAACTCTTTAATAAATCTTGAAATGTTAAGAATTATAATATGTTGCTGTTACTACAAACTTTTTATAAAATCTACTTTTCCTTTTCTCTCTATACAATATCTAAGGGTACAATTAATATAATATTTTAAGAAGTCTGAAAATGAATATGCAGTATATAAATAATAAAAGGAGCGGGATGGGCACAGTCTGCTAGCTGATGACTGTTCGCATTTGGAACAGTATGGGTATTATTGACATCCCTCTGATATATATCTACTCCTTGTTGTTAAAAATGTTTCTTTTAGTTTCTTAACTCATGCACATTTACAAATACAGAGGGATGGGTGGTTAGCCACCTATTTAGAGTTTAGGAGTATAGAAGTCACAACATTTATTCTTAAGATAAATACACTAACAGAAAAAGTTTATAACTGTATTTTTGTGCATCAACTAATGAGAAACTTCAACAATATTAATAAAAAATGATAACCATAGACTCTTGGAATGTTAAAGGGATGGTAGATAAAAAGAAAAGAAATTTAATCTTGCACCTCACATACCAAACTAAGGATGATATAACTTTCTTGCAAGAAACTCACTTAGATGACCAACTTTGGGTTAGGGAGAGGAAAAGAAAGTGGGTAAAAACAATAGTTGCTGCAAATTATAGTTCTTTGTCCAGGGGAGTGGCCATTATAGTAAATAAATCCTTCCAAGGAGAGATTACTTCCTATGAAGCTGACTCAAAGGGAAGATGGGTACTATTTACTACTGAATGTTTGTTTGTGTCTTTCGGCTTTTCCTGGTTCTATTTACTACTGAATATCATACTTTAAACAAACCATTACTCTTTCTTAATATATATAGCCCCTCCTCAAATCAACAGCTCTTCATTTATGAAATCTTTAATATATTAGCCAAATACCCAGATCATCTGTTTATTGTAGGTGGGGACTGGAATGCTTTACTAAATCTAGATAAGGATAGAGCGCATACAGTCACAATCTACCACTACAGCACTTGAAGAATTACAAAATACATTTGAACTAGTTGACCCTTGTGTTAAATTTCAATATGATAAAACAATATCAAGAGTCACTTTCTTTTCAGCCACTCAAAAAACTTGGTCCAGGATAGATGCTTTTCTAATTTCCCTTGCTTTCCTTTCAAACAAATGAAATTATGCTGCAAATTATAGATGACTGCAAACTGGGTGCTATAATCGACTCTCCGACTGACACAAGCATCCTCCAAAAGGGTCTCACAGAGACGGATAACTGGTGCCAGAGCCATGGCCTAAAGCTAAATGCCAAAAAGTGCATAGTCATCCCCTTTGGAAAAAACAAAGTGCCCACAAATTACCACATAGGTGGTAATCCATTAAGTACGGAAGAAGTAATTAGGGACTTGGGGACCCAAGTAGATAGCAATCTCTCCTTTGACAATTACATTGCCAAAGTGGTTAGAAAGACCTTCTATATAGCCCACCTTATCATCTAGATCAAGAGGGATCATTGTGCCCCTCTACTCATCACTTATCAGGCCCATAATTGAGTACACTGCCCCGTTTGGGATGTACCTTACCCGACACCTTCAGCAACTGGAAAGACCCCAAAAGTATCTCACCAAGAGGATCAAGGGGCTCAAACAGATGCCCTATGCAGTTCGGCTAAAGAAACTCCAGCTGTACTCAGTTGCGTACCGCCTACTCAGAGGCGATCTGTGTCTGACGTATAAAGCCATGTCCAACCCAGAATTAATGGACATGCTTCACCTCAGGAAATCCAAATCCCTTAGAGCTACATGCTCCAGGGACCTGAACCTCAGCACAGAAATAAATAGGACATGCTGGAGAGACAGATTCATATCCCAGAGGCTCCCCTCACTCTGAACAAAATCCCAATCCATGTCAGGCAGAGCCCCTCACTGATCCTCTTCAAGAGAAATCTTGACGAATGGATGGGAGATCGTAAGTTTACCCCTGGGATCTGTTCTGTGTCGCTGCTTGACAGAGGTACGGTAAACAAACCTTAAAAGGGCTACCTTCTTTGACCCACTATACAGAGGGACAGTCAACTAATCTAAAAGGGTGGCGAAAGACAAACATACTCTGGCTAGGCTTATAAATGCCCTAGGGCAGATAGCCTAGTATCAACCTATGAGCCTATGCTGCATCACCTAGAACTCTTTGAGATCATTCCAAAATTGGACTTTTAATAAACTTTCAAGCTCATAAACAAAATATTTCCTATTTCAATACCTGGACGTTAAATCCTAAAATTATACAAAACCAAGAAACTATACAATAAATTCTGAATGTGCTAGCCCAACTTCAAAATGATTTTATATCCGATCAAATTCCATATGACATACAATGGGCGAATACCAAGGCGGTCATCAGGGATATTATTATTCAAAAATCTGCATGGCTCAAAAAAAAGTATAACAATCTTAAGAATGAACTAGAGTGTCAAATAAACACTGCTGAACAAGAACTTCAAGAAAAAATTCTAAAGAACTTGAGGAAAAAATAATTGATTGGCAAAAGCAATTACACAAACACTATTTAGAAAATATCTCCTCCTTAGAATTAAGGTCAATATATCAATATTCAGAATGGGCTCAAACACCATCAAAATTCCTAGCTAGACTAACATAAAAAGTGGACCTCCTAGGATCAAAGAAATAAAATATGAAGGACAGGTGAAATATAAAGATCAAGATATAGTGGACGCCTTTGAAGATATTTATAAGAAATTATACAATATACCCTTATCTACAGACAGATTTGAGGATTTTATATATAATATAAACTTTCCACAAATTACAGAAGATCAAAGGAAACTCTTAAAATCGCCGTTACATTTAAAAGAGATAAAAGCTGCAATAAATTAATATTGGGTAAATCCCCTGGGCCTGATGGATACACATCGGATTTTTATAAGCTATTCATGGAACCTATCTCCATAGTGTTATTAAAAGTTTTCAACTATATAATACAATATGGTATAACAGACAAATACTTAAATAACCCAAGACACTGTTGATTCCTAAACCGCATTCTGACCCAACAGATCCAGCAAATTATAGACCAATAGCCCTCATAAACACTGATCTTAAGATATTAGCCCATGTTATAGCAAATAGACTTAAGAATATACTCCCCTCTATTATTTCCCAACAACAAATGAGTTTTATGACAAACAGGCAAACAAGTGACAACACCCTCCTTTTAGATACCATTGTAAGACTACTTAATAGGGATAAATGCCCCCGATATGCCCTTATAGTAGATGCAACTAAAGCTTTTCATAGAGTAAACTTACACTTTCTCTTTAATATACTGCCTTTATATGGTTTTCCTCAAGAATTCATTAAAATGATTCAGGTTCTCCATCAGAAAGCTTCTACCACTATACAGGTAAATAAACTTATAACTAACCCTATACTCTTGTCCAGTGGTACAAGACAAGGATGTCCTCTTTCGTCATACCTATTTAATCTTTATCTAGAACCCCTCCTTCTGTTTATTTCACAAAAAAACTTTCATCATATTCCCAGAATCCACAATACAAATCTTATATACTCGGCCTTTGCTGATGACTTAAATATATACTTCTAACTCCCCACTACTGACCTCCCAAAAATACTTAGTTATTGATGTGTTCTCGGTAGTATCAAATTATAATTTAAATGTAAACAAGTCACACATATTTCCCCTCAATCCTATAGGGCATAAAGAACTGTACTTACCTATGAGTGAGATCAAAATAAACTACCAGATAAAATATCTAGAAATAATATTTACTTCAAACTTCAAAGATATAAACAATAACCTACTAACTACATGGCCTAGTAGTCAAAACGATATGGATAGATGGAAGAACATTAGTATGTCTCTACTGTCAAAAGCTAGTGTTGTCAAGATGAATTTTCTACCAAGAATACTCTTTCAATTAAATGCTACCTTTTCAAATATTCCCCAAAACTTCTTCCTTGCCATGGAAAAAGTTATATCAAGATTCTTATGGTATCCCAAATCTACCAGAATTAAATATGCAAAACTTGTACTCTCCAAAGATAAGGGGGGATTGGGATTACCTGATTTTAAGCTTTACTATAGTATAATTACTGTATACAGACTAATACAAATAATAAACTATGACTCCTATATAAATACTTGGACACCCCAGTGGACCAAAATATGGTATGAACAGTTGAAATCCCTTGGTTGTAATATCATATCCTTACCATTCTTGAATTTAAACCAGGCTAGCATATACACAAAGAATTTACACCCACTAATTAAAAACATGATTCTTACAACACAGAAACTATTTAAATCATTGCAATTAGCTGACGCTTTTGCCCTTATACAACCATTACACCTAAATCCTAATTTACTAATAAATAATAAACCATTAAATCTAACAAACTACCCCCTGATAAAAGACTACACAATATAGGATGTATACCAATAGAAAGACTCTAACACGGGGCAAATGAGACATGAACTCAAACTTCCTATGAAATATAGTATTCTTAACCAACTTCATCATCTTGTAAATGCTAAATTCTCACAAATACACACTGACTTACAGAACACAGATTTAGTTAAATTAATACTTGAAAATCTTGCGATAAAAGGGAGAGCAATTTCTAGGACTTATAAAATTGTAATGAGTGCAAAACATGAAAACTCAATCACTGACTGAAGAAAATAAGAAACTAGCCATTGAAAATACAATCAAATTCATTCCTTTCAAGAAGCTGTTATATACACAAATTATGGTAAATAACAATCTATATTATACCTTATCTAAATTAAATAAATTCAATCCTAACTTTTCGCCTATATGTCCCCATTGTCCGGATCAAACAGCTGATATTTTACGTCATGTGGAACTGTACTAAGATGCACAACTTATGGTGTTCCTTGAGAGTAAGATTAGAGAAGATGGGATATGAAAAATCAACCCTTACTTGGGAGACAGCTATATTGCACATTAATATCAATCAACTCCCAAAAATATTAAAACATGTCTTTATTACGATGTGTGCCCTTATTAAATACTTTATTAGAAAGAATTGGAATGTCATGTCACCAATTACATGGGAAAATTTTAGCAATCTTGCTATCAAATATATCTCATCTCACAAATTAATTTATTTAAAAACAAACGCTATTACCAAAAATATTAGGGTTACTTACTAGATATAATTCTTGACAAATAAAATTTGTCTACAAATTGTCATGAAAAGCTAACCTTTAAATAAGAAATTAATGTAGTATAACCGGTCTTTCTTGCATCTTCTCCCTTTTCTTAGTATATGTGTAACTAGATATTTTCCCTAAACTTACAAATAAATGGTTAAATTTCTATTTTTACTTTATATATAGACTATCCCCATTATAACTATCCCATATGAGACCAAATGAACATAAGAATTCTCATACTTTACTTGACGATGTAGTGACTTCTTGTGTATGTATTGTGTGTATGTGTGTGTGTGTGTGTGTGTGTGTGTGTGTGTGTGTGTGTGTGTATATTATATATATATATATATATCTCGGAACGAGATTGTTGTCTGTTTTCTTTAGATAGGTATTTGTATTGTTTATTTGTGTTTTTGAGTTATCGTATTGTTGTTATTGAAAAAAGAAAATTGAAATAAAGAGATTTTGGAAAAAAAAACATGCAAATGAATGTGCAAAGACCTCTGTCTCTCTCTGTCTGGTCCTGGATGTGAGCAGAAACTTTGCAAAAAAGGTTTTGTTGCATCTTTTCTCCCCTTCCCTTTTGAGCATTATGATGGAAGTCCAATGAATGATCAGTATATTGAAGTTCATCATACATATATTCATCATCAGTTTCCAATTCTATCTAGAAATACTGATCTATTTTATGCATTCGGATCCAGAATGTAAATGCAGTCAAATGTATAAACATGTATACAAGGCTTGATCATGACTTCTTGTACAAAAAGTATTGCCATGCTAATGACAAAACAAAAAAAACAACATAAAGTAATTCCCAGTGTTTGTAATCCTCATTTCAGCATTAAATCAGTCAGTATTCAGTGAAGAAACTAATCCCCACTCCTTGCTTTAGTGTTGGTGAATAGGAATGCATGTACAGTGTGCATTGTGATTTTTATTGCAAAATCCATATACATTAAGGAACTGAATGCAGTATTATTCAGTGCAGTGCACTGCTATTTCACTAAGTACCCTGTTGTGTGAAATGGGCTTTTATACTCTACAAGCTTTCTTTTCATTCTGATAACTCTTTTGGTGTGTTTTGTGTTTCCTCTCCCTTGATGTACTGTTTCCACAAACAATGCTGTTAACATATCCGTGAAACATTTCATGTACTTTGCTGTTGTCATGTAGCACAAAATTGCAGACCTTTTCAATGATATTGAAATATAGATTTCATTTTTATGTTGTGATTCCTGCATAAGCTGTTCTAAGAAATTGAGATATTGCCTGAGACGTCAACAGATTTGTCATTTTCCCTTTCTTGTTGTGCTCCGTAGCGTGATGGTTTTCATTTCTTACAGCCACAATCAGTAAGTTTCAGGTTTTCATTTTGTTTTGAGCATTCTTCACTGAAACCCATGTCCATGTTATTTTGAAGACTCATGTTGTTATGGGTAGGGTAAAGCTAGGACTAGGGTAATTCTCATAGTTTGCGAGACTCAGACTAATATACAGGGTCCTATTCAGCCCACTGGCACAAAAAGGTTGGCCACCCCTGGCTTAGCTGTTTAGTACTTGTGTAATGATCACAAAATAAAGACTAAATTAATGTGGAAACCGGTACTGTGCCAGGAAGATTTTTTGTTAGCTGCTGTGAGTAAGTACTGTAGATAATTGCATCATATTAATAGGTAGGTAGGTACTGTGCTAACTGCTCTTGTGAATCATTTTAAGCCTAACCAGTTTCCCCTTAGAGGTGAGAATCAAATGCTGTACCCTGTGTCTGTGAGGTAAATACCTTAACTGTTATGCCAACCCCCAACCTTCCAAATATTAGGAAAATCAGTTTGCAGACTATTACATGCCTAGCTAATAACCAGAAAAATACCAGCAAATGTCCAGATATTTGCCTCCTATGTTTGGTATGTTCCTCATAAAATTTGTGGTTTTCAGGCAAATGATTGAGGATTTAATGCACTAATTTATGATACGTATTTGTGTTTCAGGCTTCACATCCTGCAGAAAATGCATGGTAACACAAAACTTTTTTTCACAGCTTTCTAAGTGTATAATAGCAATCTTTAAAATTTTTCCTGTTTTTGGGGCCTTTGTTCCCCCTCCCCGCAACTATTTTTGGCTTTGTCAAGATTTCTTGTGGTTTGAGGTATTACCAGAAAGTAACAAAAGACGAGAACTGAATTTTGTACTCTGCATCTGTGAGGTAAACACCTTAACCATTACACCAAACCCCAACCCTTCTTCCATTCCTTTTTTTATGTTTGTCTTTTTTGAAGATGATAATAATAACCGTGTAGTGCATGGAGAGTTGTGATTACGCTCCTATATTTGGAAAAAGACTAATCAGTTAAGCACTACTATATCTGGAGACCCAATCTTAACAAATGTTAAGCACTTCCTGCTTCACTTGTTAAGGTCAGGACAAGTGACAGGATAAAAAAAAAAACAGATTTGTTTTTGCCTGCTCTGCATACCTGTAATGTGTCCATGACTTCCTGTTATAAACTTGGAAAGTCACTAGAATGACAGAGGATGTATGTACATCTGCATTTTCTGAAGAATACATAGTCTGAAACACAAATGTATGTCATTAGTTAGTGACTTCAATCCTCAGAGATTTGTCCGAAAACCACAGGTTTTATGAGGGAAAGACCAAACGTATGAGGCGAAAATCTGAACAGCTGAGAGGCATGGCAAGGTGAGTGTAAATACAACAGTGTGTGTTAGACTGTCTTTCTGAGAGTGCTAGCGAAGTGTTTTATGGCTTTGAAAGCTGGTAAAACACTTTGCGTTTTATTTTTTCTGTAAAATATAAAGAGTTATGATCAGGTCTCTGATCATAATCCTTAATTGACTGGGAAGTTCAAACCACCCAAGCTGTTTAAGGTTGTTGCAATGGTGTGTTCTAAAAGGTAGACCAGTGGCAAACCTGGCAATGTGGTTGTAACAGACTGAGAGTCTAAGTACAGTTTTATTTAGTTTAGAGAGAAGGGGGGATGCATATAAAAGTGTTGAAAGCAGGTGGGAGCGAGCTATGGCAACCATAGCCAGAGGGGTTAGGAAGGCTTTTATTCTATACAGTGACCCTAGTTTTTTTATTGATAGTTTTGATAGTTTGGTTTACATGAAGGTCCAATTTTAGGTTATTATCAATTATTACTCCTAACAATTATGTAGAGGGGCGGGGGTGATTATTGTGCCATCTTTTGCATTTATGGTGAAGGTAAACGGTGTGGACTTTTGTGTGGAAGAGAATAACAGCATTTTAGTTTTTTGGGGATTTAGCAACAATCGATGTTTGGAGAGCCAGGTTTCTATAGTATTAAAGGTGGCTTGGGTAACGGACCGTAATTCTGAGGGAGATGTGGCTGAGCAAATCAGGGTGGAATCATCAGTGTATTGGAT
>NC_056734.1:931172803-931187803 GCF_019279795.1 Protopterus annectens
TGCTAGGTAAAGCGCTGCTTAGCTATGGGAAACTATATTGCGCTGGGTACAACGCTGCTTAGCTATGGGCAATTCTATGTCAATATCCTTAATACTGCTCACCTTCTTATATTTATATATATATATATATATATATATATATATATATATATATATATATATATATATATATATTTTTTTTTTTTTTGTTCACTAATACATAGGCCATTTCAATGCTTTTTTCTAAAATTTCATTCCTATATGTCAGGGATTATTTTATATACTAATTTAAAACATAAAATAGAAAGGGGAGTGGTGGGACTAGAACCGGGAATGCCTCCTCTTTCTGCGAAGGCTGTACCACTATGCTACTGCTATTTGGCTTGATTTGCATAAACATTTCTTATTATGCTCTTAGATGTCGAAATTGCTAACTGTAACTAAGCAATGGGCACACCCGCGCAAACACACGCAAATACGGGCAGCTATATCGGGAATTATAAAAAAAAAAGTTTACATTTTACAATTACAAAGGGGTTTAGTATGTGGGGATGTGTAGTGTTTGCTATGTGCACATTTCAGCAGACTCGCTCATTGCACTTGTCATTTTCACATTTATATAGTTGCAGGGGCGTGGATATTTGGATTGCTCGGCAGTCCGACACGCCCCCTGCAGTCTTACACGCTCTGTGTTAGCCTTCCAGTTGAGTCAGCGCGCCCTCATGCATATGCATGACGCACTGATGTCATAGTCTTAAACGGCAGTCTCCGAGTAAGACTTGGTTATTCTTACACGGAGGATTGCTGAATCCCTCCCCGTAGTCATTTAAATGACTGAAACAATGTTGTCCTACACATGATTTCCCTAGTAGTGATTAGTTTTATTTTTCAGTAATTAATTCCACAGTTCTTTATTGATTTGAATGTTTGCATTCCACATGGTTATAGTTGCTTACATGAGGGTTTATTTTAATTTTGCACAATTAAAAGTGCAACTGTTTTGAAAGTGTTGTGCTTCTGCATTCCCTTTTCTTCAAGTGTAGTAATGTAACACTGGTTGCAGTGTAGTAATGTAACACTGGTTGTATTGTAAGTGATAGTATTTTTGAGCTGTGTGTTTCGATAGCAGTTTGGTGTATGGAAAGGTTCAAGGTGCTTGTCTGTGGCCATTTTAAAATGTGAACATTTTTCGTGTGCTGTTTGTGTCTTAGTTTTACTGTTTGAGTTTGCAGTAACATACATACTTTTGTGATTGATGTACCACAGAAGTGAAACAAGTTTAAAAGTATGTTTTCTCCAATGTGGTACAACCTTTAGCTTATGAATAACTATGTACAGGAATGTGGTGAGGTTACCTTCCCTGTGGGTGGGTGTTGTTTAACCTTCTATAGTTATTTTTTTAATTACTAGCTTCTTCAGTTGTGCTTAATTGTAATAGAGAGAATTTTGTTACTTGTAGTCTGATTGGTAGATGGTGCATAGCTGGCTAAAATTTACATTTGCCACTTTTGTGTTTTATCCATGTTTGTTTGAGATGATTGGTATGTCTCGACGTAGGATTCTGTACCTCCTTCTGTACGTGCATAATTCAGGAGTGCTTCAGTGTTGGGACAGGGTATCCCTTGTGTGTGTGTCTCGCTTTTATTAAGAAGTACGTGTTTGATAGCTGGCTTTTGCATATAGATATGATTTCGCTGGACAGTTGGTAAGCTGCCTGAAGGAAGTTATTCCAGGTGGCTAAGAAGCATTTTCTTATCTGTAGTAGACGAAGGTTAATGCGTTATAATGATTTAAATGGCCTTGCCCATAACAATTAGAAAGTAAAACAAAAAGTGCAGCTTGTTTTTCCATGACTTTGTTTTCAGGATAATGAAACTGTGAGAAATGCAGTTCCTGCAGTTACTTATGAAAAATGATTAGATTCTCATAGGTGTGTACATGGCTAATGGCCCTGGAGCCGTTACAAGCCTAGCCCATAGGATTACCCTGGGCACATATGTTTTGTTTTATGATTACTTAGCATGAGGCTGCATGCCAGACACTTGTAGTTGTCCAGATGTTGGTAATCAGTAGTTTAATTCTGCTATTCTAGGCTGATGAAGCATATCACATAGGACCAGCAGCTTCTCAACAAAGCTACCTTTCGCAGGAGAAAATCATTCAAGTGGCAAAGAATTCAGCAGCACAGGTAATGTAAAGGCATTTTTGTAATGTTTGGGTACTGGTAGTAACAACAGTCTGGTTGATAGCAGTGACACAATGGGATAATTTTGTTGTCTGAGTTAATATGATCTGCTTAACATTTGCCCTACCCAAAAGTTTTAGCCTGTTTGGGTGTTGTACACATGTCAGCTCCATGTGGAAATTAAGAGCACTTGAGAATCGGAACTAGTGTGGCTCTGTGTGCTCCTTCTGGCAGTCGCAGGTAAGTTTAAGAATTGTAACAGTGACAGATAATGGACTGGACAGCTTCTTCACTTGCTACCGAAGAAGAAACAAGTGAGAAAAAATGCACAGCTACAGAAGCAGTGCAGTACTGTCTTTAATACAATCATTATTTAGTGACAACAAATCTGCAGAAGACAGCTGACAAATATGTAACCAAATATGTAACCACAGCCTGTTTTACTGTGTTATTCTCATTTCTGGCTTCTTCTGTAATGTACACTTTTAAAAGTTTGTGATTGAACTTAAGAAAAACGTGTTAACTATAGCTTATAGTGTGTAGACATTGGTACACGTTAGATTTTTATTCAATAGCCATAAAGAAGTGATTGAGTTAACAGTGTTATGATATAGTTAACCTTGAAAGAATGTATCCTTTGACATACAATAACACCTTTAAGAAAGATATACTTACATGAATAATTGCATCTAATTCATTACTTAGTTTTCAGCTGCATAGATGATTTCCATTCTATATATTATCCTATCTAAGCAGTTTTAAGTTTTTTAGAGGAAGGCCTTGTCTGTCTTTTGCTCCTGCCTAGTTTGCTGTTTTCTGCAGTTTATATTACACGAGCAGTTCTGTTATGTTCTGTTGTATAAATATTGTTATGTCTAGACCTTCCATATTAATTGCTTGAATATTTTTTCCCTCAAAAAAGTTTTTATTTTCAAATAAAATAACATTGGCATAATATTTTTAAATATTTTAAACTATATACAATATTTACAATAGCCTTTCAATTATATACACTGTATGTTATTAAATATAGAATTAACAGATCAGTTATCAGAGATTCAATATTGATTATTGCAGAGTGTCCAACAAAGATATATCTTTCTTCCAAGGATTATTTACCAATGGCCTGAGATAGATTCGTAGTTCTTTGGTTTTTATTTCCATCAACGCAGTTGTCTTCAGTAAAGTGTAGAATTCTTCCAAGGTCAGTGTGTATTTGAATTCCACCTTCTGGTTACGCATTTCCTAGATATAGCAAGTATTGTCCATAACAAATACATACTTGTCTTATTCAGTTGGGGACCTTCATTTACATTTAGTATAATCAGTGCTTTAGTTAAGGTAAAGGATTCATTAAATAAAGCTTGTAAAAAATGACTGATTCCATGCCAATATGATTTAATTTTATTTTTGATTTTAATTTTATTTCATTCGTAAAAAATATGAATCCAGTTTGCTTTATTTGACTTTTCACACTTCCAGCAAAAAACATTTGTAGTAGTACTGATCTTTTTAATTCTATCTGGTGTTAAATGATCTATGTAAGTATTTCCAGTTAAATATTTTCCAGTACTGTGTGTTAGAGGTGTAATTAACTGATAGTAAGATGTTAGTTTTAATTTCTTCTGTTAACTGCAATGACTCACCTTTTGTTAAGAACTGCCAGCATGATGGTTTGGGAATTGTTTTCTATGTTATTAACTCTTTATATAGGTTTGAAATGGAATTTTTCTTTTCACAACTATTATATATAAATTCATACAGAAAACATATTAGATTTGGAATATCTTTAAATGAGGAATTATAAATTAATTTGCATAAATCTTGAGTGTACATTAGAATGCTTTGTAAGGTTAACCAGTCCTGTGTTGGAATATTGTAAGCAGTTTTATCATATGTATATCTAAAACATTGAAACCAGCATAAGAATCAATTTTGTTCCCAGGAGGTTATTGTTTCCCTATATATTTTGTGAGGAAAGTTCTTAGTGATGGTAAATGGGGTTAAAAGGTAAAACCAAAGTTTTAGATCTATGTCTGCATTTATAAGTTTCCTAAAGGAATTGATGTAATGATTAATCAGTGTTGTTTTAGAAGGTTTTGTTATATTATATTGTATACTTATGCATAGTATGTACCAGGGTTTGTTTGATTTGTCTACTATTACATTTTTTTAACAGATCAAATTCAGTTGTTAATATGAAGCAGATAAACACAAAAGCCAGAAGAAAGTAGCTGGATTGAACCCACTCATTTGTTAATATAGCCATTGTTAATTCTTTCCAGTTGGCAAAATTAATTTGGGTTTATCCAGTCTATTGTAGTTTTAAGCACATATGCTTTTATATATGTTTCTATTTCTGGGAAGTTTAATACTCCTGATTTCCAGGGTCTAATGTGATGAGTTAGAACTACTCTATTCTTTTTGGGATAACATAAAAATTTTATAAAACATGAATTTATTTCTTTAAGAATGCATCTTTCAGGAATTAACTATTGCTAATGCTACATATAGTATTTTTGGTAATAACACCATTTTTATTAATTGCAGTCTGTCTTCAAAAGTTAATATAATTTTGTTCCACTGTTCTATATACATTTTTATTGTTTCAGTAATGTTTTTATAATTTATTAATATTGTTTTGTTTATATTTTTGCATAACACTATTCCAAAATAATTTAGCGTAAGTTCTTGGTTTCCTATGATGGATTTATCTATAACTTAGTTGTTTTTTTCTTATTTAAAAATAGAAATTTTGATTTTGATCTATTAAAATGTAGACCTGAAATCTTATAAAATTTCTCAATTACTTCTTCTAGCTCTCCTAATGACTCTCTGGAGTTTGATAGAGTTAATAAAATATCATCAGCAAAAAGCATTATTTTAGATGTGTACTGGTCATAGACTTCTATTCCTTTTTATTCCTAGATTATTGCACATTATTTCTGCAAGTGTTTTTATAGCCAAAGCAAATAAAATAGGAGAAAGGGGGCATCCTTGTTTAGTACATTTTGTTATATGGATAGATTCTGAGGTGAAAGGACCTAATTTAATGTAGGCTAAGTTATTAATATATATGTTTTTTAGTAGTAAGAGGAAGGGAGGAGGAAATTCAAATAATGCTTAAGTTTTAAAATAGATATTCCCAGTTGAGGGAATCGAAGGCTTTTTCTATGTCTAATCCGATTACAAGTGTTTCTCTATCTTCTTTATTCACATAATTTATAAGAGTAAGTATCCTTTTAATATTATGTGTGTGCCTGTTGTATAAAAATCCAGTTTGATTATTAGTAATTGTCTTTGAAAGTGGGATTTTCATTCTGTTAGCTAGGATTGACATGAATATTTTGTAATCATTATTCAGTAATGATATAGGTCTGTATGAGGTGCAAAGGTCTGATGGTTTATTATCTTTTAGAGTTGGTGTTTTGAAAGAATATTTCCATGAGGGTGGTATTTTTGCTTCTGACTGGACTTTTAGCAAAGTTTTATGAAAAAGGGAAATTACTGTTGAAGGGAAGAATTTGTAAATTTCCGTAATTATACCATCTATCCCTGGAGCTTTGTTAGATTTACTTTCTTTTATCTTGTCAGCAATTTCTTTGTAGGATATAGGTTTTTGTAGGTCTAGTTTTAAGTTTTCTGGAATTTTTTTTATATTGATAAGGTTTGTATCTAAGTTTATTATGTTGGTATTTAAATCTTCTTTTTTGAAGTGTTCCATATAATGGAACCAGAATGCCTCAAGGATGTCTCCTATATCTGATACTTTTTTCCCTTTCCTTTCATGATATATACTACTAATGTTACTTGCTTTAGATTGTATTTTAATTCTTGTAGATAAGTTATGCAGATATCTGGGGGAGGTGGCTAATGAGTTTATTTTTAATTTTTCCAAGGCCAGACTAGTTTTGTGTGTTAGAATTTCATTATATTTTTTATTTAATTCCTCTATTTCTGTTTTGACTTCTGGACAATTCTGATTTTATTTTTGGATTTTACTGTAAAGAGTCTGGTTTGCAAGTCTAATGATTCAGATTCCCACTCTATAACTTTATTTTTGCACCAGCTAAGGGTCTTAACAAATAAATACACTTTTAATGAGTCTCAAACCATGACTCTACTGATTTCTGTTGTATTATTAATTTCAAGAAATAATTGTAGTTCTGATAACATCCAGGGTCTGAATTCTTTAATTTTTGGGACATATGATGGAATTCTAGTTGAGAGGATTAAAGGTTTAAACTCTATTTGGAACTTCATTATCAGAGAGTCATGATCTGAGAAGGGCATGGAACTATTGAGAAGTTGATGATTTTTGTTTGTAAATCTTGAACTATGAATAATTTGTCTATTCTGGTTTGTGTTCCAAATCTATGGTCTTTATGGCAAAATAAGGATTTGTCATCTTTTACTTTAAAAGTGTATGTTAAATGAAATGAATCAATCCATATTTTTAAGGACTTTGAAATAGTTGCTATGCGAAAAGACTTCTTGTTGGTTTCAGAAGCTTCTAAAGCTTCTAAGGTACAATTAAAGTCTCCTCCCAGTATAAGATTTCCTTTATAATTGTTGGAAATAAAATCTAGGTGTTTTTTTTAACTGTTCCTGCTCCAATTCCTGTGAACCAATATAGATTAGCTAAGGTCCATATTCTGTTATTAAATTTAATTATAATAAACATTAGTATACCTTCTTTGTCTTCATATTTATAAATAACTTTTGGAGTGATTATGTTTTTCTTCCAGAGAATTGATACTCCTTTTGCCTTTGTTCTATAGGGGGATTGAGCTAAGACTGTATAGTCCTTAGGGTTCCAAATAAAGCTATCATTAGTCTTAAAATGCATTTCCTGGAGAAATACTATTTGTGCCTTATTTAGATTTAAGTATTTTAGTAAGTTTGATTTTTTATTTGCATTATTTAAGCCATTAGTATTTAATGATAAGAATGTTAAATTCACTTCAAGTTATTGTTGGAAGACACATTTTGCTTTTTTTTTAATTTTGATTATAGTAGTTATACCATATTCTCTGATAACATTGAATGTTATTTTTATGTGTGTAAACATGGAAGTGTAATTCAATGTTCTTTCTTCTTTAAATGCAAGTAGGGTAAAATTCTGGTCAGGCTTTAAAAAGTGCTTCTATAAAACATTAATTCTAAAGTATCAAATGCAAGTAAATATGAATTTACCATTAAACATGGAATAAAAGTAATTCCTAATCCAGTAGATAAAGATAGATCTATTGGATTATCATTCATACCTTTTACCAACAATATCAACTGAGCTCCATATGTTAAATTATTATATGGAGAATTTTCTTAAGAGTTATGAAATTCTGTATTATTCTTTTATTCTTTAGTATTTTATATATCAGGATGGAATGTTAGTAGTGTAAACAATTATTATGTTGACGTAGAAAATATTCAATATTTAGTTGCCCTTAAGGGATCCCAAACATGTCAGATATGTCATTTCGGATACATTAAATGCAACTGAACAGAGGAGCAATTTCAGATAAATTAAATGCAACAGAGGAGCATACACTAAATAAGCCAACAACAAATAGATTATTACCAAAATAATTTGACTAAAAGGACTGTGTAGGAGACAGCGAGTGATAACCAATGAAATATGAATTTTACTGTAGGTGTACTGTCTTTGTTTACTTTCCCACTCTTTAGCTCACCAACTTCAACTTATGAAAAGACATGGCTTATCAGTGGTATCATGACTCTGAGTAGAGGCACCCTACATTCTAGTGTGCAGTGCTTTTACATATTTTTACATTTACAAAGCAGAGTATAAGAATGAACTATGATCACCCTGACAATTCCCACCCTGCATAGGGCACCTCCTGCTTCCAGAATGGGTAATCACATCAGGTCTAGAATGTGTAGGTAACCATATGGTAATCAAGACTTACCTTAGGTAAGTATTAATCAGATAGTGTTTAGAGCATCTTAGAGAGTTCTCGGGGCAGTTAGAATACTCTTAAGCCTCTTCTCCCGTGACCAAAAACAGAGATTTCCCTTCCCTTTCTTTCCCTTGTTTTAAATCAGTACTGTTGTCTTTCGGCTTTTCCCGGTTAGGGGTCGCCACAGCGGAACTCCGGTCCGCTAATGATTGGCAGATTTTGACAAACGCCGAGGTGCCAGCTTGACGTTCAACCTTCAACTAAGGCACGCCCATTTACGCATGTCTTTCGAACGCCCACCCAACCGCGGGGAGGACATGCAGACTCCACACAGAAGGCACTCCCCGCACTCCAACCGAAAATCGAACAGGATAACCTCTTGCTGTGAGGCAACAACGCTACCACTGCACCAGTACTAATAAAAGAAATTCAGCAAACATAGGTAAACAGAAATAACATTCAGTTGTCCGTCTTGTACATGACTCGCTATCCATTAAACAAGTCAGTGACCAACATCACTTTAGTAAACATTATAAAGACAAATTAGAAATAATTTCCTAGTTCTTTAAATTTTCTGATAAAGCAAAATGTTAACAATAAGCTATTTTAACTAAAAGTGTAAAGCATTTCAATTTTTCCTTGCATGTATACATTTCTACTTATGTTGTAGTGTCAGTAGCCACTTTGAAAACTGTACAATACTTCACTTCTTCAAATCATTCCTTTTTCAATTCGGCAACAATATTTCAAGGGCACAATTAATATTTAGACTGATGTTTCAAATAAATAACTTGTCAGTTGTCAATTGAGTTAGTTTAGAATGTATGGTTAGTGCAAATATAGCATGTTGTAAAAATATGTATTTTTTCGTGAGCTCTAGAGACTGTCATATGCAAGTGACATATATAATGTAACATATATAGAGCAGATAGCTTATGGAGTCAGGTTGTTAAAGTAAGTTATGCTTATTAATCAGGCAGTTTCATTTAAGTTCACAAGTAATTTGGGGACATTTCAGTTGAGTTTCCAGGAATGTGTAGTCCAATGTGAGTAATTTATAAAGTATTTACAAGTTGTTCTATTAAGTTATCTAATTTACCCTTCCTTATATTGTAATTCAATTTAATAGCTAAACAGCATTACTTTTTTGTTATTTGTTATCTGCAAGGCTAAATGCACTTTGTAGATTCACAAAGTCCATAGAAACTGCCTCAGTTGTTTTCTGTTGCCATGACAATGCAAATGTAGTGGTTCCTAATCAGAGTGTTAAAAAAAAAAAAAAAAAAAAAACTGAAATAGTTCACGAGGCTGATAGAATGCAAAGAAAGCTTCACTTCTCACAAGCAACAGTACATTTTCCCACTTTTCCTCATAAACATGTCACAATTCATAAAACAAAACAGAGTCTAACATCTGTCTAATAATCATTATAAAGACAGATAATAGTAATTTCCTAGCTCTTCAAACTTTCTGATATCGCAAAATGTTGACAGTAAGCTATTTTAACTGGAAGACTAAAACATTTCAATACTTCCTTGTGAATATACATTTTTACTTATAGTGTAGTGTCAAGAACGGTCTTTGAAATCTATGCATTACTTCACTTCTTTCAAGTCATTCATTTTACAGTTCAGATTATATTTTGTCAAAATGTCAGTAGCATTTCAAGGGCACATTTAATATTTAAACTTGTTATTTTAGATGAATAGTTGCCAAGTGAGTTTGCATAGAGTGTGAGGTAACTGCAAAGATAACATGTTGCAAAAAGTAATATGCATCTTTTCATGTGCTGCAGAGACTGTCAATTTCAAGTTACATATAAAATGCAACTTTTACAGTGTAGACAGCTTGTGGAATCAGCATGTTAAACTGAGTAATACTTTTTAATCAAGCAGCTACATTTAAGTGCACATGTAGTTTGGGAACATTTCAGTTGTGTTTCCAGGAATATGTAATCCTATGAGGATAAATCATAAAATATTTACAAATAGTCCTATTATGTATTTATTTTACCTTGCTTAGGTTGTTTTTCAATTTAATAACTAAACAACATTACTTTTTCTTATTTGTTATCTTTTTTTTTTTTTGCAATCTAATTTTTATTGCATTTTGTTAATATACAAATACAGGTCATACAACAAAAGCATATAGGATCGAAAAAAAAGAAGATGGATACAGTCAGTAAATACTTGCTTGATGATATATAGGTTCAGCAAAAATTACAAGGGAAACAATTCACCTCCCATGTGCAAGTGTTTTAGAATTTAACATAGTGAAAGGGAGTATTGACCGTTCAAGATATTGAATGAGCATATGTAAGAGTATAAGATCGTAAACCTAATACCTATTTGCTTTAACTATCTACAATATGTACATTTGTCTGTCACTAAGTAAGGAGGTGTTAGCATAAAGGTATTAGTTGTTTCTACTGATACTAGGGTAGAGGAGCATGGTAATAGGGATTCTATTTTGATCCTTCGGGGGTTAGAGTGGAGTTGGGGACTCTTATTTGTTATCTTTGAGGCTAAATGTACTTCGCAGGTTCAGTGTCCTTAGAAACTGCAGCAGTTGTTTACTGTTGCTATGGCAATGCAAATAGAACGTGAAGAAAGCTTCTCTTCTCTTAACCAACAGTACATTTTTCCCTCCTTTTTTTTTTTATATATATATTTGTTAATATTAAAAGGAAATAATTCAAAGGACATGTGTACATGAATGGAACATTTCAAAGTTAATCACGAACATGCCCCCTATCTCAGTAAGCATAACAGTGACTATCATTAATCTAATAAATGTTGTAATAACAATTAATTAAAGTTCGCAATTCCAGTTAGTCTACCTTAAAGCTAGATTATTTTAGACAATTATTTTTCTATGTATAGACTGTGAGTTATTAAGTATATACAGACTATATTAGTATAGTAAATAGGAGAGAATTTAGAAAGGGAGACAAGATGCAGTTTAAATAATGAGAAAAGAGAGGAGAGAGAAAGAAAAGAAATTAAGAGAAAATACACATATACTATGTATGTTGATTTACAGTATAAATAATTTATGTGCTATATAACCCTCCGTCTGTGAAAGAAACGTACCCTGTTTTACATACCTGAGGTAATGTGAAACTCTTGTGTCATCTATTTTCAAAAAATGTAGATAAAGATTCCAGTAGTTACCTTTGTTTTAAAATTCCATGCAGTCAAATTGGTCCTTTAAAGTAATGTTAAAACAATTCATATCATAGTAGATGCTTTGAGAGATTTGGCTGTAACAGTATCCGTCTTTTGCTTCTTCTTTTTGACATCTGTCCAGACATTTGTTTCTTTTGTTCTCTTGAGAGAAGGTGACATTCAATCCATATCTTTTGGTAAAGTAATCGCATTATTAGTTTTAATAAATGAAGAGGCTTCCTCTAAGTCAATAAAAGTCTTCATCTCATTGGCATACAGTATTCTTATCTTAGCTGGCTATGCAAGTTGTGCCTTGATGTTATTTTGTTTCGGAAACTTTATCACTGGCCACACTTTTTTCCTTTGTTCCATTATTCTAGATGAATAGTCATTATCAAATCTCATCAGGCTCTGTTTATATTTTAGAGGTGCCTTCCTCCAAGCAGATCTTAAAATCAGTTCCTTGTCCAAATATGAAAGAAATTTGATAATTATTGACCTAGGAGGAGAGTTTGAGTTAGTGGCATGTTTCCCAAGAGCTCTGTGTGCCCTTTTAATGCCAAAGGAAAGTCCTTCTTTTAAATTTAAAAAGTCAGGGATCCATCTTGATAAAAAGGAAATAATATCCTAATCTTCTGTGTTTTCAGGTAATCCGAAAATCCTGATGTTATTTCTCCTCTCCCTATTTTCCAAGTCATCTACTTTATTAACCAACCAAGTGTTTTGTTTAAAAAGCAGATCTTTCTGTGTTTCTTCTTCCTTAAGACTGCTTTCTAAGTCATTTAGAGAAACCTCTATTCCTGGTGTTGTAGCATTTCCTTCAGGGGTCAGTCTGTTTTTGACTGCTTGTTTTAAGATTTTCTAGGTTCTCTTTAAAGTCATCCATCTTCAAAGACAACTCCTGCAGGGTAGATGTCATCTCTTGTAGTTCCTTCTTTAAGGCAGCATCCTGGTGAGAATTCCTTGAGTTGCTCATTTTAACAAGTGAATATATCTCCAAGCTTTTTGACAGGAAATTATTTGTAAAACTTCACCAAAGTTTCTAATTATGTAACTTCTTGATCTCGTTTCCTGAATTTGTTTTTCCATGACTTTGTTTTCAGAATAATGAAACTGTGAGAAATGCAGTTCATGCAGTCACTTTATTCTCCGTTATGATCTTTCTCCTTTCTCCATAACAGAAGGGGGAGTAGAGATTGAAGTTCATATGTGATGTGCAGAGGGATTTGCCCTTGTAAAAAATGAAATTTGTAGTTTTTTTTTTGCTTTTGCAAAAAATTAAATTTGTATTTTTTTTTTCCTAGGGAAGGTGTGCTTGATTTTTTAAAAGCTGGCATTTTACATTCAGGGGATGCCTGTCTTACTCTTACATAGTGGAATGTGTTGGTACAACATTGACACACTTTCTTCAGTTTTGCTGAGCAGAGTAAAGAAGACTTGCACAGTAATTCTTTTTCATGATATTGTGTATATTTTCATCAGTGGTGTTCAAGATAGTGATCACTGCTGTAGTAGCCTTAGTTATACGGGTTATATCCTGCCAAGGATATAACAGCGAGACAGCTTCCAAAGCTTCAGAGCAGCTTATGTGTGTGTTCAAACTGCTACCTAAAAACACAAATTTGAGCACCAAGCCCTTCAGAGCTTTTCTGCCACCAAAAAGAACCACTCCTCTGTGGGCTATTGAGGATCGATGGTTGGCTTGGCTTGTCCCATTGCTGGGCAGATAAATTATCTTTGGGGAAGAAACCTTCCACATTTTAAATTTGTTGATTAAATATACCGTATTGCTTATGAAATTTGTTTTTTATCTAGGAGTTTTCATTTTATTAGACTGTCATGAGACTTAATTGCACTTTTAAATGGGAGCACACTGTTTTCTTGACAGTTTAAAAGTTGCTAAAAGTAATTCTTTAGAGATTATGTGTTTGTTTTTTACTGTGTTTTTATTGGGGGGAAAAGTGACTTTTTACAACTTTTGAAGTTTTAATGGCTTGTGCTGGTTGCTTACCCCAGGAAAGATGCATCATTTTTTGCTTTACTATGGAGCAGATGACCTGTCCCATGGTTGGACTTTCTCCCAGCCTCAAAAAGAAAACCTTAAGCAAACATTTGGGTGACTCTGCTTGGCTGTAGCTTGTTCCTTGGACCACTCATCTTTTACTCCAGATCCCTCTGATGTAGCACCTGCAGCCACTATGGGTTAACCTTGTCCTTTGTTGCTTTTGGGGTCCCTTCAGTGAGTAAGGGAGAGTCAATCTTGTCAGTCTTGGGAAGGGGGCACAATGAAGTCTTACTTGTTTAGTCAAAATGTACTTATCCATGTGGAAGCTGAAGCCGTCATTAACTTCTTTGTTGGCCCCATTTTTCCTGTCAAAAAGAAATGCAGAACTAAACATTTATCTGCTCCTGCTCAAATAGATCTGGCTCAGGGTCTAATTCAAGTTGTTGATCCTTCTTATAAGATTATTTCTGGTAAAAGAAAAAGGGATGTCTCTTTTCCTGAAGAAATTCAAGATATTAACAGGAAGATGAAAGGACAGATGTAAGGTTTTCTTTTCAGCTTTGTGATTCATAGGTGAACACAGTATCCAATTATTCCTGTGGGGGCTTCTCTTCTGAGAGACTTTCCAGAATTTGCCAGTGTTTTCAGTGGGAGATCACTGAGATTTCTCTTTCTTTTAGAAGATATTTTGAACTGTTACAAATGGAATTTCCAGAATCTCACTCACTTTTCCCTGATAGTCAGCCTGTTGCTCCTGAAAAGGCAGGTCGATTGTATGAAGTTCTGTAGTCTAAGTTTTTATGTACTCATCCCAAACATGACCCCGCCCCTATAACTTTAACTGATCCCTCTGCTGCTAAACATTTAGTTAATTCCAAGCCTACACTTTCTGACAAGGATGGGAAAATAATAAGTATGTGAACTTTTAAGTATGGGGAAAAAAACATGTACTTCTGCAACTTTGATTTTGCAGAATTTTTAGCTGTCACGTTCATAGGTAAAGGTTTATTCTGATGAATTGTGGAAGTATGAGGAATGTTTTGTATATAGTGTCTTCTTGTGAGGAAAAATCTGCTTTAAATGGTTTCATTTCTACCATCTTATTAATCACAAGTCATTGTTTAAAGCATGTGTATGACTCTGTTGATACTTATTCAATTGCTATGGCCACTGGTACTGTTTTGAGGAGGTTTGCATGGCTGCATTTTCAGAATGTCTCAGATGATGTGAAATGTGGGATTACAAATTCTGCTTTGGATAGAGATTTAGTTTTTGGTCTGTCTGCTGCAAAGGTTATCAAAATATGTGATGACAGGGGTAACCTGATGCAGGGAAGATTTTTCAGCTCTCCTTTTCCAAATTTTCTAAGGAATTCTCTAACCCCTTGTCCAGTTTTGGCAAGAACCAAAATAAACAAGCTTAGTGAAATGAAATGCTGGTAAATAGAAATTTAAGAAACAATAGCAAGGGGGCCCCGAAAAGAATATAGGAACTCCCCAAAACAAAGGACAGTACAAAAAGTCATAATGACTTTCCAAAAAAAAATCTGAATGTCCAGTTCTCCCTTTAGCAACAGATAGTTTTAGACAAAAGATCCTTCATCAAAGTTACAGATGGCAGTGGGAGGAAATTCCTGTTTTCCGGGGGTAATTCCTCATCATTTTGAAGATTCACAAGGAATCCTCCAAGATCATTGTGGTGACTGCTTTCTAGCCTAGGCAACAGTGGTTCTCCTTCCTTTCG
>NC_056734.1:931192803-931300303 GCF_019279795.1 Protopterus annectens
AGAGTACTCAGATTCCAAGAAAAGGCTTAGGGATTTTCTCTTGCTACCTCAGCACAGGCCTCTGGCTATACCTCCTGTCTTGGACATATTAGATGATGTGTACTCGGAGGCCTGCCTTAACCCGGATTCTTTACCTCCAGCCCCAGTCAAGCCTGACAGGTACTACCGGGTTCCTGACTCACACCAATTTCTATACAAAAGCCATGCGGCTGACCCAGAAACTATCTCACAGGGCCCCAAGGGAATTAAGGCCTCCACTGCTAAAAATCCAAACCTTACCAGATCATGTCAAAGCTAAATTACTAGATGCCCCTCTACAAAAGGATGTATTATTTGGTGCTAATGCTGAGGAGGTATTAAAGAAAATGGAGGAAAAGGCTAAATCAGTGCAAACAGTGAAAGATTTTCTACAGGTACAACCCCCATGTTTCAGTAGAAATTGGCCTTCCAAAAATTGGTCCTTTCCAGCCACGGACAGACCCCAAAGAGGTAGATACAGGCACCCGAGGGGCAGAGGGCAATCCCAAGGATCGTTTAGAGGCAGACAATGGCAAGCTCCTACACAAAGAGGTGGTGAGGATAGTTCGCAGCCATTCAGAAAGCAAGCCCAATGACTTTCCCCTTTGCATGCCAAGCAAGGCTCAAATGGCAGCACCCTTAGGCGGAAAACTGGCATTATTTTCAAAAAATTGGCATATTGTCACAAAAGACAAATGGATCCTGGACATTACAAACAGAGGCTACAGATTCCATTTTCACACCCTTCCAAAAATGAGAGGCATGCCAAACCTGCCACACAATCAAAGGGCAGAGGCACAAAGACAAATTTCAGATCTCATGGACATGAAAGCTATTCAAGAGGTACCTACTCACGAACAAGGTCAAGGTTTGTATTCCAGACTATTCCTGGTACCAAGGAAGGGAAAAGATTGGAGACCTATTTTGGACCTATCCATCCTAAACACATTTTTACTCGTGCCAAAATTCAAGATGCTCACTTTACAGCAGCTTCTTCCCATGCTGGGCAAGGAGTCTTGGCTGGTAACATTGGACCTCAAGGAGGCATACCTGCATGTCCCAATCAGACAAAATTGCAGAAGATACCTCAGATTTCTTGCAGGTTCAACCCATTATCAATTCTCTGCATTGCCCTTTGGCTTATCTACTGCGCCCAGAGTATTCACGAAATGCCTGGCATCAGTAATTGCCTACCGCAGAGGGATACAAATATACCCCTATTTGGACGACTGCCTGATCCAAACGGACAGTAAGCCCATACTTCTGAAACATCTGGCTTTTGTAATAATGTTGTTGAATTCTCTGGGATACTCAGTCAACAAAAAGAAATCAAGGCTAATACCCTCTCGGAAAATAATTTTCCTGGGTGCCAACTTGGACACAAACACCCAGATGGCCTATCTCACGCCAGAGAAGCAGGGGCAACTAACTCAATACTTCAGAACACTAGCAAATTTCACCAGGCTGACTGCAAGGAAAATCCTGCAGGCTCTGGGATTCATGGCATCTTGCATCCTACTAATCCCATGTGCAAAGCTGCATATGAGGAAACTTCAGTGGTACCTGAAAAACCTATGGTCTCAACACAGCCACAGTTTGGAAACAATAATACCACTAATTCCATGTCTTCGAAAGGAATTTCTGTGGTGGGCTCAAGCATGCCAAACAAACACAGGTTTCCAATTCAGCAAGCCTCAAGCAAATCAAGTCATCACAACAGACGCCTCGGACTACGCTTGGGGGGCGCACATGACAGATGCATTCAGGGCAAATGGTCCCAAAAAGAAAAGCACCTTCACATCAATCAAAATGAAATGCTAGCAGTAATAAATGCTATTATAGCTTTCAAAGACCTTCTGCATCAAGGTCAACTATTGATAAGGACAGACAACACCACAGTAATGTGGTACATAAACAAACAGGGAGGAACCCATTCATACCCCCTATGCAGGCTGGCCATGTCACTTTGGAACATGGCTCTGGACTTACAAATCGAACTTCAAGCACAGTACTTGCCAGGCAAGGAAAACACGCTGGCAGACAACCTAAGCAGAAATATGACAGATCCACACGAATGGAAGTTGCATCCTCAAGTTTTACAGAGATAATTCAAGCATGGGGAAGGCCAGACATAGATCTCTTTGCCTCCCACAAAAATCACCAATTGACAAAATTCTGCTCAAGGATTTTTCATCCAAAGGCCTGGAGAGTGGACGCTCTCTCTTTCAGTTGGACAACAATGACAGTTTATGCCTTCCCACCTCTTCCTCTGCTGCCCAAAGTTCTATTAAAAACCAGAGCAGACAGACCAAAGATGATTCTCATTGCTCCAGACTGGCCAAGACAACACTGGTACCCACTCCTGAGGAGCCTGATGCATTCCCCACCATGGATCCTGCCTCTAATGCCTCTTCTTCTGACTCAGCACAGCTTCAAAACTCTTCACAGTCAGCTGAAAACACTCAATCTGGCCGCATGGAAGATTCCTTAACATCACAACAGGCCCTACTCTCCAAGGAGGTGCAGGATGTCATTTTGGAGGCCAGAAGGCCGTCTACTAGAAAAGCTTACTCCGCAAAATGGAAACGGTTTTGTGCCTGGAATGAGAAAAAGGGCCAGAATCCTGGAAAACTGAATTTACCTAAAATATTACAGTATCTAGCTGAGCTGCTAAGCAGTGGACTTTCTTTCTCCTCCATCAAAATCCATGCCTCAGCCATTTCTGCAGAATACAACACTGATCCACCTTTATTCTCTCACCCCCTCTTAAGACAGTTCCTCAGAGGGGCTAAGAATATAAAACCCCCAAGGAAACAACCAATACGTGCTTGGGATCTCAGTTTCATTCTAGAAAAGCTGAACTTGCCTCCTTTTGAGCCAGCTGCCTCAACAGATTTGCAATATTTGTCCTGGAAAACAGCTTTCCTTCTGGCTATTACCTCAGCTCGTAGGGTATCGGAACTACAAGCCCACATGGCTGTGCAGCCTTTTATCATCTTTCATCAGGACAGAGTTTCCTTATGAACCAACCCGTCCTTTATGCCAAAAGTGGTATCCAGGGTAGCTTTGAATCAGGCTATACACTTACCTACCTTTTATCCTAATCCTCAAAACAAAGGGGAGAGATTACTACATTCCTTGGACATCCACAGACAACTGCGTTATTATTTGGACAGGACAAAGCCTTTCAGAAAATCAGAACAGCTCTTTGTGTCCTATGCTATAGGAGCTCAAGGGAAGCCAATTTCCAAACAGACAATCTCAAAATGGTTAGCCCACTGCATACGCTTTTGTTATTCTTTTCATGGCAAAACTGTACCTACAGGCATCAGATCTCACTCCACAAGGGCCACAGCTACCTCTGCAGCTTTCCTCAGAGGAGTTCCTACCAAAGATATTTTGGAAGCAGCCACTTGGAGTTCTGTGCATACCTTCTCCAAGCACTACCACCTTCCATTATACTCCAAATCTAGAGCGGGCTTTGCCACTGCAGTCTTGCAGGGCATCCTGGCTCCTCCTAGTTCCACCTAGTGCCTACCACCCCTTTCTTAGCTTTGGGATTCTACCCATCTGTTATGACTGCAGCTGTATGCAAGATGAACATAGTACAGTTTTGTACCTACCATAAATGTAGATGTTCGAGTGCTAATACAGCTGCAGTCCAGGTTTCCCTCCCTCCTTCCCCTCTTGGGACAGGCCTATTGGCTAACACCTCCTTATACAACCTGATTGGGGTATTCATTTATGGTGTATTTGCTTGTACTACTGTATTTTGATTATATGGCATTGCTATATTATACAAATTTATGTATTGCCTTCCTTCTGGGGGTACCTGACATCTGGGGCAAGAAAAACTGAAGAAAATGGCGTCTGCTGGTTCTTTTATACCCCTGTCGCACTGACGTCAGGGGAAGAAGCGATGACAACCGACGGCGGACCTAGACTTTGGAATTCGGCCGACCGAGGACCCGCCTGACGGCAGGAGAACCCCATCTGTTATGACTGCAGCTGTATTAGCACTCGAACATCTACATTTATGGTAGGTACAAAACTGTACTTTCCTTCCCCCCTGTTGCCACTCTGACCACGGATGCCTCCCAGATAGCTTGGGAGGCACATTATCTAGGGAGAACAGTCCAAGGCACGTGGCAGGAACACGAGGCTCATTTGCATATCAACGTCTTGGAGAAGAGAGCAGTGCTTCTGGTGTTGCAAGCACTTCACAGCTTTCTCCCTCTCAGAATGATTGCAATCCACTCGGACAATATGTCAGTGGTGTGGAATATAAACAAACAAGAAGGGACCAAATCTTATTCCCTTTGCAGAGAAGCCCTTTGATTGTGGGAGAGGGCAGCATCTTCCCAACATTTTCTGGTCGCAACGCACATTCCAGGGAAATACAACGTGTTAACAGACAGGCTCAGCAGGACTATTCTGATGCCTCACGAGTGGTCTCTGAACACATGCATTATGGAACAGATTTTTTGCAAATGGGGGTCAGCCTTGCTGTGATCTATTTGCCACCCCTCTCAATGCCAAATGCAGCAGCTACTTCACCCTAATTCCCCCGAAAGGGGGACACCCAGAGATGCACTCGTTCATGTTTGGCCCTCGGGACTTCTCTAGGCTTTTCCACCATTCCCCGTGATATCGAAGGTTATTCAGAAAGCAATATTCTTGGGAGCAAAATGATCCTAATTGCTGCTTACTGGCCTCAACAGATTTGGTTCCCCTTCCTCAGACCTCATCTAATGGACGAACCGTGGACTCTGGACCCAGTGCCAGATTTACTGGCGCACATGTCAGGAGTGTTCCATCCCTCCCTCTACATCCTCAGTTTGACAGCTTGGCTGCTCCAATTCCATCCCTAGTCATGCTTCTTGACTTTTCTCCTGAGGTGTTACACATTCTGACTTCCTCTCACAAACCTTCTACCAGAAGGATTTATACCAGTAAATGGAAAAGATTCTCCTTTTGGGCCCGTGAGAGAAACCTTGATCCTTACACAGCTCCCATTTCTGACATTTTAGAGTTCCTTACTCCATTGTTCCATCAAGGTTCAGCAGCTGCCACTATTAAAGTTCAACTGGCAGCTATTTCTACCTTTCATTTTGCTAATGACCCTAACCTTGTGGCTCATAGACTGTGTAGAGCTTTCCTTAAAGGGGCCACCTTGTTAACACCCCCAGTCATGGATCCGGTGGCACCATGGGATTTGAACTTCATACTCCATAGAGTTCAAACCTTCAGCTAATTGTGACCTTAAGTTCTTATCATGGAAAACTATGTTTTTAGTGGCTATCACATCTGCAAGGAGAGTGTCTGAACTGCAAACTCTTTCCATTAAGCCCCCTTATTTGATGTTTCACAGAGATAGGGTCTCCTTACGGACAAACCCTTCCTTTATTCCTAAGTTTTCTTCTCAGGCCAATATTAATCAGTCCATTGAATTACCTGTTTTCTTCCCTAATTTTTCTAACAAGGCAGAGTACAAATTTCACCAACTGGATGTACATAGACAATTGCGTTTCTCCCTTGACAGAAGTAAGGATTTCAGAAGATCGGATCAACTGTTTGTTTCCTTTTCAGATACAAGGAAGGGCCTTCCAGTTTCTAAAGTCACACTGTCTCACTGGATTTCCAGCTGCATTTCCTTTGTCTATACATCCAGTGGCAAATATCTTCCCTTCAAGGTGAAAGCTCATTCTACCAGGTCTGTGTCTACCTCGGTAGCTTTTCAGGCTAAAATCCCAATAGATAATATCTGTGCAGCAGCAACATGGGCTTCCCCTGATACATTCATTACTCAATACAAATTGGATATGGCTTCCAGGAACAGGTCTTCCTTTGGTTCCACAGTACTCAGGAGCATTTTCCAATGAGCCACCCAAGATGAAGGTGCTGGGGACGCTGTCCCAAGTGTAAGGATGAAGGCGAGATAGGACTACAGAACATAAAGAAGTTATGTACTTACCATAACATTCGAGGTTGGTAGTCCATCTCGCCCTTCATTCTTAACAAACCCTCCCTCCTGCCCCCTCCTTGAGGACCTGGGCGTAGTGACTATTGCCTTATTGTTATGTTGGGTCATTTCGACATGGTTTGTTCTTTGCCTCTGTATGTTTCTCCTTGCAGCAAACAAGATCTGGGTTAGGGATGCATGATGGGATACCTCCTAGCCACTAGCCAACCAGAAGTTTTTGAGCTAGAGTAATGACAGAGTCGGAGCCGAAATCCAAAGTGTAAGAATGAAGGGCGTGATGGACTACAAAGATCGAACGTTATGGTAAGTACATAACTTCTTTTTTTTCCATTAGTCTCATTAATTTTTGCCTTCCATAATTTTATTTTATTTTGTTTTATTTCCGTATTCTTTTCTTTCCATCTTTTCTGTTTTACCACTTCATTTCCATCTTTCATGCCTTACAGTATAACATTTCCCCATCATTTTCAAAACACCTTTTTTTTAAGATTGAGACCTCCTTTTGTTTTCTGTGTCGCTCTTCTTTTCACTTGATTCAACCTTGATCTCTAAATAAAATTAAAACATAGTTTAACATCTCTTTTTCAATTTTAGCTAGAAACATGTACACCCCCAAAATATGCACATTTTCAAATATGTACAGATTTATCATAAGATTAAAACTTTGTCACCTTGAATTTTTTTCCATCATTCTTTTCCACTGTTCTGTTCAAATTTTATTCTTTTCAAATTGGAGTCCTAATGCACTTATTTCCTTCCTAGTATAACATATTCCATTTATTTTTCCAAGTTTCACCAAACCCTTTGCTTTTGTCTTTAACTGTAACCTATTTTTAAGTAATTCCTCATATCACTGCTTCACTTACCTGTATATTATATTAAACTGCAGTCACTAAATCATATGCGTACCACAGACAAATCTGTATTATGACTCCTATTCCCACCTCATATTTAGCTTTTTAACTTCACACATGCATGTTTGAATTTTTGCTTTCATTACCAGTACAAACAAAACCATAGTAAATGCACATTCTTGCTTAATTCCTGTCATAATTTTTATCTTTCCACCCCTCTCTTCTTTTACCATAACTTTCATCTATGATATTTCATAGCATATTTTTATAACATTCAAAATGTTTTCTCCTATCCCATGTATCTGTAGAACTTTTCACATCTCTTCATGACTAACCTTATGAAATGCCTTTTCGCATCACATTTCACTGGCTTTACTTCCTTATTTTTCTTTCAAAATTGTATCGTTTACTTCTACCAGCGATTATTTTGATATAGCATACTATTGTATGAGACTATGGCTGAGGATCCAGCACTTTTCTTTCAATTAAAATGTCATCGCTAGACTAAGTTCTTTCAAGTGTTTTAACTTTAAGAACTGAATGTGAATTTGCCCTCATAGTTTGGTTATGCTAATCTGACTGAGAGTAGCTAATACCCTTCTGCCAGGAAACTCTACTGGTACGTTTTCAGAAATATGTAAATCAAAACTGTAATCAAGAGGAAGGTTGAAACTCATACATACAGAATACTGTAAGGACAAAATAATTTAATAATTTACTCTTAATGAATGGCCGTGGTGGTGCAGCGGTTAGCGTTGTCGCCTCACAGCAAGAGGCTCTCCTGTTCGATTCTCGGCTGGAGCGTCTTCTGTGTGAAGTCTGCATATCCTTCCCATGGTTGAGTGACGTTAAAGATATGCAGGTAGGTGCATGCGTGAATGGGTGCGCCTTCCTTGAAGTTTGGGCATCAGGCTGGCAACTCGGCACAGTAAAAATCTACTGCCAGTCATTAGCGGATTGGAGTTCCGCTGTGGTGACCCCTAACTGGGAAAAGCTGAAAGACATTACTTTTACTCTTACTTAATGCAATTATACTTTCTTGGTGGCCATTACCTCTGGAGTAGGATGTCTAAGTTTCTGCCCCCTTATTTGTAGGAACTCTTGTTGATCATTAGCAAGGAGTGGGTTCCTGTAGGACTAACCCACTTTTCCTCTCAAAAAGGGTCTTGGTTCCATCCATAAATTAGTATTTGTAAACCTCCATTTACTTTTGATGGACAGAATACAGAGAAATAAAAGATTTTCACACCTTGATTTTCACTGTAACCCAGGATCTTCCTGAGAAAGATGGATTAGTTCAACTAGGCATACCATTTTTTTTGTCTCCTTTACTCCTTGTAAGGACTAGAATGAAGCAAGTTAAACCCTTTTCAGTTGGATTGCGAACTGTCTAATCTTGTACCATCAGTTGGCTAACCTCCTTTTGCCTGATTTATTTTATATTTGTTTATTCAGGTAGTGCACTGATCTCAGTGGACCATTTGCAGGCATACCCCAAATGAATAGAATCGCATAAGAAATAAACAAAATATATAGATACAAGGATTTGCTAAACCATATACATATTTACAGAAACAAGAATGTGCAACAATGTATTGTTCAAAAAACAGTTTGCAGTCTCAAAACCTGGATAAAAAAATGGAATTATGATTAGCAGTTTTTTGGATAAAATGCAGCCATAATGACTAAGATGGCTTATGCTACGGGAGCAGCGGCTTATCATTATGTAGAAAGTTGTGAGGATATTAGAAAATGCAAGTGTGAATAGTTGCAGGAAATAATGTTGTCAGATATAATGTTGCTATATAATGTTAATGTGGTCAAATAGCTTTCCACCAGAGGTGTGTTTGCTTTCAGTGCTTGTTTCATGAATGTGCACATTGCTGATATTTCTTTGTAGGCTGCTTGGTCATCATTTCATCCCACTGCCCAGAACTATTACTTGGATTGCAAATCCAGGAAATGGGCCTTCCTTGGTACTTTAATGCTTCAAGACTCTGCTTTCTGAGACCTTGTTTTTAGGGCTTCCTTTGGCTGCTTCCTCCCAAGGATGTTTATATTTACTTATCAGTTGCCCACTGCAGAGTAACTGAGAAGTCGGGTTTAATGTACATATACCTTCTGTATCAGCTGATGTCCTTACATTCGCTCTTGCAGTATTCATTACCATATGGAATTCTCTGCCACTGAAACCTGAACATCTGGCCAGTCTATCAAAGACTACTTTTTGCTTATTTAAAAGCTATGCCGGGCGTCACCCAAATGCTCCTTGCATAGCATAGGGCATAAAGGTTATGTTCAGAACTACCATAAACAGAATTTCTTTGCCGCCAGTTCCAAACATATCTTTTCACAGTCAGTCTGTTTTCCTGCATCCGTTTCTGCCAGTTGAATGCACTTTCATTCTCCAGGGACTACCTACACCTGCGTGCTGACTTCTTTACAGTTGGAGATTAGTGAGTGCTCCTTGAGGTTAATGTCATCCAGGAAGCTGCTGCTGGTTTGTTTAAATCCCTTCAGGATAAAGGTAAGGCCTTACAGGAGCTTAAACATTTGTTTGTTTCTCCTGTTCCTTAATTTCAGAGAGATTACGCTGCTAAGTTTGCCTTTGTTTGTAGGCAATCCTGCCTTACTACAAAAGGTAGGAAGAGTGGCAACCGGGCTCCTCCTCCTAAGGCTACTCAGTTTTCAGGGACTCTGAAGCCTTCCTTTCCAGACAAACCAGGTGCTGTTTGACTATCTGTCTTTTCCCAGCCACATTCCTCTTTCTCTTTGCCGTTCTCTTTCTCTTCCCGTTTGGTTTCAGATTGCTCAGGATTCTTGGGTTCTGTTGATCATTCGTCAGGAGAACTTCATGGTGTGGAAATCCCATTCTCCTTTTATGGAAATTCTTCATCCTTCTATGGAACAACATCCTTTTTCCCATTCTTCAAAATCTCTTGACTCTGGGTACTATTCAGGAGTTGCCTATGTCCCAAAGAGGGAAAGGGTTCTACTCCAGACTGTTTCTAGTACCCAGAAAAGAGGGCACTTGGAGACCTATTCAAGACCTGACTCATCTAAACACTTTTCTAAAAGTGCCTTCCTTTAGGATGTTGTCCATAGTTTCATAGTATAGTACTAGGCTATCTGCCCTGGGGCATTTGTAAGCCTAGCCATAGTGATGTGGCTTTTGCCACCCCATGAAATGGTACAAAAATGTACAGAATAAATCTAGAATACTGTGCCTCTGTCTAGTAGTGACACACTGAAGGTCCCCTTATATAATAGAATTAGTTTACTGTGCCCCTGTCTAGCAGTGACACAGATGTGACCCCTGGGGTAAACTTACGATCTCCCATCCACTCATCAAGATTTCTCTTGAAGAGAGTCAGTGAGGGGCTCTGCCTAATACGAACTGGGATCCTGTTCCAAAGCATGGGAAGCCTCTGGGTTATGAATCTATCCCTCCAGCATGTCCTATTCATACTTGTGCTGAGGTTTAAGTCTTTAGCTCTCGTGGTCCTGATGGATTTGGATTTTTTTGAGGTGGAGCATGTCCATCAGATCCTGATTGGACATGGCCTTGTACGTCAGGCAGAGATCACCTCTGAGCAGGCGGTATGCTACTGAATAGAGCTGATGTTTCTTTAGTCTGGCAGAATAAGACATATGTTGGAGACTCTTGATCCTTTTGGTGAGGTACTTTTGTGGTCTCTCCAGCTGTTGCAAATGGTGAGGTACATACCAAATGGGGCATTGTACTCAATCATGGGTCTGATGAGGAAGGAATATAGGGGTACAATGACATCCTTGGATCTGGATGTGAATCCCTTCATGATGAGGTGTGCAAGGTAGAATGTTTTTCTAACCACTTTGGCAACATGGGTGTCAAATGAGAGGTCGCTGTCTACTTGGGTCCCTAGGTCTCTGATTACTTTTTCCGTACTCAGTGGGTTACTGTCTATGTGATAATTTGTGGGTACTTTGTTTTTTCCAAAAGCGATGACTATACATTTTTTGGCATTTAGTTTAAGGACGTGACTACGGCACCAGTTGTCCGTTTCAGTGAGGCCTTTTTGTAGGATGTGTGTGTCTGCTGGTGTATCAACTATGGCGCCTAGTTTGCAGTCATATGCGAACTTTGTCAGCCACAGCCCTCCCATGTTTGCTTTAACATCTGAGAAATAAATGCCGATCAAGAGGGGTCCCAGGACAGATCCCTGTGGGACACCACTTGTGACTGGCTTAGAGTCTGACATTGCTCCAGCGATTTTAACTTTATGGGTTCTGTCTTTTAGCCAGTTTGCAACCCATCTAGTGACATAAGGGTTTACTTTTAAGCTGTTTAGCTTATCTATGATGCCTGAGTGGGGTATTCTGTCGAAGGCCTTAGCCAAGTCCAGGTATGCTGTATGGACTGCTTTGCCCTCATCAATGGCTCTAGTGACTTTCGAAAAAGTCAACCAGGTTTAAAAGGCAGGATCTGCCCTTTACAAAGCCGAACTGGGTGGGGTCAAGTGTCTGTAGGTCCCCTATGTCTCTGTTTATGAGTTCCATAATGATTCTTTCCATAGCTTTGCAGACCAGGCTAGTTAAGCTTATGGGGCGGTAGTTTCCAGGGTCTGTAGAGGCACCCTCCTTGTGGAGTGGGACCACTGTTGCTGTACGCCAGTGTTCAGGTACATATCCCGAAGTAAGGCTAAGGTTAAATAGCATTTTTATGTGTGGGTTTAGCTCCTCTTGGAGTTCACGCAACACGCACCCCGGGATACCGTCAGGTCCCATTGATGCTGTGTTTTTTGCTTTGTTTAGGGCGGTTCTCACTTGGACATCTGAGATGACAGGGAGATTACATTCAGCTGGGATAAGTATTTCTTCTTTTGGGGGTGAAGGAGGGGAGAAATTTGCACTGAACCTGTCAGCCAGAATGTTGGCAATATCTGTGGGTTCAGTGTATTTTTTGTTGTTGTGAACCAACTCTGAGCATATCTGAGGGTTTCCGCCCTGGTTTCTAACATAGCTGAAGAAGGCTTTGTGGTTATCTTTAGTGTCCTTAGCGATTTTTCTCTCAAAGTTTGCCTTTGATGTTTTTATGAGAGAACGTAGTTTTAATGTTGATCAGAGATGTCTTCCCTTCATGGGATTTCACTCTGACGTGCAGTAGCTTCCTTCTTTTGTTATACAATTTGTTTATGGCTGAGGTCCACCAGACAGGACGCTTACATTTGGTGGAGAGGGACCAAACCCTTCAGGTTCTGTTTCCTCTCTTGCTCCCTCAGGCCTGTATGGTGTCTCTGGATCATTCTTTTCTCCATATTCCTATCCATACTCTTTTTAGGAAGTTTTTGTGTTTCTCTGTTGCTTTGTAGCATTTTCAGTTCTCTGCTTTACCATTTGGCCTGTCTACTACCTCACAAGTGTTCGACAAATGCCTTGCTCCTGTGATTGCTTTTCTCGAGATCATGTTTTTTCTGGGTTGCAGGATTCAGATGGTGCCAATGCTTGCATCCCTGCCCCCTCCAAAGGCCTTAACTCTCATTTCTTTCTTTCACACACTTCTTCCACTGACTTCCTGTATTGCTAGGGAGTTTCTGAGAGCTCTGGGTTTCATGACATCCACCATTCCTATGCTTCTGGCCAAACTTCACATGAGAAAGTCTCAATGGTTTCTGAAGTCAGTGTGGCTCCAACATGCACATCCTCTAGACTTTGTAGATGTTCATCGTGTTACCCTGCTGCAGTCATCACACTTGGGTTATCCTGTCGTCAGGCGGTCCCGCAGTCGGCCGGAATTACAAAGTCTTGGTCTGGCATCGGTTGCTGTCGCTTCTTCCCTGATGTCAGTGCGCCAGGGGTATATATAATACAATTGACGCCATTTTCCCCAGTCTTTCTTGCCGCGCGGTGCCCGAAGTAGAAGCAGTTCGCAAGTGCCGGTTGGCCGACTCCTGAGATTTTCGAATTCGAATTTCAGACCGAAGTCTTCTATAAAGCTAAGTACCCCGTTGGGGAAACTTTTCTTGCCTCAGACTGATGTCAGAAAAAGTTAACAATTTTATTTCTTGTGGGATGCAAATACCTCATACACAATGTCACTAGTTGTCGTTTTTGTGCTAGGTTTAATAAGCATACTATTAAAAGATACTTTGATTTCGCACGACACTACTTCGGTAGGAAATTTAACTACACCATGCCGTCGGAGCAACCGACTACCGGCGTGCACAAAAAATGCAAGGATAAGGACAGACAGCCAAGGCCAGATTCCGAGGCCTCGGCTGGTCCGGTCTCCGGTTCTTCGGTCCTCAGTGAGGTTCCTACGCAGCCCCTGACTACCGCAGATCTGGAACCCGAGACCGCTACTGAAATTGTGGCGGAATGTACCAGGCCGACGCAGCCATTTAGTTCAGGCCTTACCGACGACATTGCTGCAAAAGACGTCGGTGCTACAGAAACGCCATCGGTTTCTGAAGGCGTTTTCAGACCGACGATGCTCACCATTAAAACGTTTTCTAAGACGAAGACTCCTACTAAATCAAAAAGGACTGCACTTCAGTCTCCTGTTCAAGGCCCCATGCCTAAGAAACAGATGCTCAAAATGGCTGAAGATTTGATCTCTTTAATCGGGGGTTCCCAGCCCCCTCCTGACAAAAGGCCTAGACAAGAGGAAGATTATGCATCCTCTGAACAAGTGTCCATTTCTTCAGACTCCTCTGAGGACCAAAATTACTCCTTCTTCCCTTATGAAGATTCTGATGCTGAGGATTCTATTCCCTCAGCTTCTCCTCCTGAAGACTACTCCTTTGGGGAAACTTTACACACTATGAGGGAACATTTTCACTGGGAAGGTCAGGACTTCTCTGACTCGAAGAAAAGGCTCAGAGAGTTTCTTTTATTCCCTCAACACAGACCACTTGCCATCCCACCAGTTTTGGACATTGTGGATGATGTTTACTTAGAATCCAGTTTGAACCCAGACTCTCTACCTCCTGCTCCGGCTAAGCCTGACAGATACTATAGAGTGCCTGATTCCCACAAATTTCTTTACAAAAGCCCTGTAGCTGACCCAGAGACTATCTCCCAGGGTCCCAAGGGGGCTAAGGCTTCTATAGCTAAAAACCCTGTACCTTCTGAGAGGGATTCCAGAGCACTAGACAGGTGGGGAAAAAAGGTTTACACCTCAGCCACACTAGCTATGAGGGCACTAAATTGCCAATTTCACATGCTTAAGTATCAGCAATTCCTAATCTCTCAGTTAAAGCAAAGAATAACCACTCTCCCTCAACAATCTGAATTGAAAGAAATACAGGATCTGTTGCACGCCACTGAACAGGTGGGCAAACATACCTTACAATGTGGGTTTGATTCTTTGGAGGCCTCCTGCAGAGCAGCTATCACTGGGTCTGTTATACGTAGGCATGCTTGGTTAAAGGAACAAACTCTGCCTGATCATGTTAAAGCAAAACTTCTAGATGCTCCCTTACAGCAGGATGTTCTTTTTGGAGTTAAAGCAGAAGAAGTCTTAAAGAAAATGGAGGATAAGGTAAAATCTATGCAGACAGTCAAAGATTTCCTACAGGTACAACCCCCTCGCTTCAGCAGAAACTGGCCAACAAAAAATTGGTCCTTTCCAGCTACTGACAGACCACAGAGGGGTAAATACAGACGTCCAAGGGGCAGAGGAAAACCACAAGCCCAGTACAAACCTCGCCAATGGGGCACTACAACACAGAAGGGAGGAGAAGACAGGTCCCAATCCATTTGAAGGCAAACTCAATGACTTGCACCTCATCTGGCCAAGCAATACTCTCTTGGCAGCCCCCTTGGGAGGAAAACTAACACTTTTTTCAGACAACTGGCACATTGTCACAAAGGACAAATGGGTCCTAGACATAATTTTACGAGGATACAGATTCCATTTTCACACCTTGCCAATGAAAAGAGGAATGCCAAACCTGCCACAAAATCAATGGGCAGAGGCACAAAAGCAAATTACAGCTCTCATGGACATGAAAGCCATTCAACTGGTACCTACTCGAGAGCAAGGCCAAGGATTTACTCAATACTCTTTCTAGTGCCCAGAAAGGACAATGCCTGGAGACCAATTCTGGACCTTTCAATTCTAAACACTTACAAGTACCCAAATTCAAGATGCTAACACTACAGCAGCTTCTTCCCATGTTGGGCAAGGAAGCATGGCTAGTAACGTTGGACCTCAGGGAGGCATACCTGCATGTCCCTATCAGACAAAGTTGCAGAAGATACCTCCATTTCATTGCAGGTTCAACCCATTACCAATTCTCTGCACTGCCCTTTGGCTTATCTACTGCGCCCAGAGTCTTCACAAAATGCCTGGCACCAGTAATTGCATACTGCAGATAAAGAAGAATTCAAATATACCCATACCTGGACGACTGCCTCATCCAAGCAGAAAGCAAGGACATTCTCTTACATCATCTGGCCTTTGTAAAACATCTACTAAACTGCCTGGGGTACACAGTAAACGAAAAGAAGTCAAAACTAGTGCTCTCACAAAATATGACATTCCTGGGTGCCAGCTTAAATACAGCGGCCCAGAAGGCTTATCTTATGCCAGACAAACAACTACAACTGACTCAATATTTCAAAACAATGGCAACAAAGACCCAATTAACTGCAAGAAAAATTCTGCAGGCCTTGGGCTTCATGGCATCTTGCATACTAATAATACCATTTGCAAAGCTGCATATGAGGAAATTACAGTGGTACCTAAAAAGCGTATGGTCTCAACACAGCCACAGCTTGGACACAATGATATCTCTCATTCCCTGCCTACAACAGGAATTTCTATGGTGGTCACAGGCATGTCACCTCAACAAGGGTCAGCCTTTCACCTTGCCCCCAGCCAGGCAAACTATCACAACAGATGCATCAGATTACGCCTGGGGGGGCACACATGGCAGGACAGTGTATTCAAGGCATATGGACTGCAGATCAAAGGAATCTGAACATAAATCAAAAAGAGATGCTAGCTTTACAGAAAGCTCTGACAGCCTTCAAGGATCTATTACATCCAGGACAACTTACAATAAAGACTGACAACACCACAGTAATGTGGTACATAAACAAACAAGGGGGTACGCATTCCTACCTTCTATGCAGACAAGCAATGATCTTATGGAACACAGTTCTGGCTTATCAAGTTCAGTTACAAGCTCAATTCCTGCCAGGACAGAAGAACACATTGGCAGACGACCTCAGCAGAAACATCAAGGATCCCCACGAGTGGAAACTAGATCCACAAATATTTGCAATGATAACTCAAAAATGGGGCCTTCCAGACCTAGACCTGTTTGCCAGTCCTCAAAACTATCAACTAACAAAATTTTGTACAAGGACACTTTCACCATCAAGCTTGGAAAGTGGACGCACTCTCTTTCAGTTGGAAAAACCTGACAGTATATGCCTTCCCTCCATTGCCTCTCCTCACAAATGTACTTCTGAAAGTCAAAAAGGAGAGACCACGACTGATTCTCATAGCCCCAGACTGGCCACGCCAGCACTGGTACCCGCTAGTGAGGAATATGGCCCACGGCCCACCATGGATATTGCCACAAATTCCCCATTTGCTCACACAACAAAACAATCAGATTCTTCACAGCCAGCTCAAAACCTTAAATCTGGCTGCATGGCAAATCAACTAAGAATCCAGCCAGCTCCTCTTTCCCAAGCAGTTCTGGATGTTATTCTGGAAGCCAGGAGGCCAAGCACCAGGAAGGCTTATTCGGACAAATGGAAAAGGTTTTGTGCCTGGAACCAAGCTAAAGGCCAAGACACAATTCAGCCTCACATGCCTCACATTCTACAGTATTTAACTGAGATGTTGCACAAAGAACTTTCTTTCTCCTCCATTAAAGTCCATGCTTCAGCTATTTCAGCCCAATACAACACGGATCCACCTTTATTTTCGCATCCACTTCTAAGGCAGTTCCTCAGAGGGGCAAAAAACATTAGACTACCCAGGAGAGCTCCTACACCAACATGGGACCTCAATTTTGTTCTGGAAAAACTAACGCTACCTCCCTTTGAACCAGCTTTCTCTGCAGATCTTCAGTTCCTATCATGGAAGACTGCCCTGCTGCTAGCAATAACTTCAGCTAGAAGAGTCTCAGAGCTACAGGCACTAATGGCAGTGGAACCTTTCCTCATTTTTCATCAAGACAGAGTTTCTCTACGAACTAATCCTTCCTTTATGCCTAAGGTGATTTCCAGTGTGGCTTTAAATCAAACCATCCATTTACCCACCTTCTTCCCAAATCCACAGAACAAAGGTGAGAGACTCCTGCATTCCTTGGACATTCACAGGCAACTTCGTTACTACTTGGACAAAACTAAGACTTTCAGAAAATCTGACCAGCTCTTTGTATCCTATGCTACAGCTTCTCAAGGGAAGGCTATATCAAAGCAAACCATTTCCAAATGGATAGGTCATTGCATACGTTTCTGCTATACCCATCATGGAAAACCAGTTTCTGCTACCATTAGGTCCCACTCTACCAGGGCAACAGCTACTTCTACAGCCTTTCTCAGGGGGTTCCAACCAAGGAGATTTTAGAAGCTGCAACTTGGAGTTCAGTACACACCTTTACCAAACACCATCACTTACCTCTTTACTCTAAGACTAGGGCGGGCTTCACCACTGCAGTTCTGCAGGGCCTTATAGCCTCCTGTAACCCTCTGATACCTCCTCCCATCCTTAGCTTTGGGATTCAACCCAAGTGTGATGACTGCAGCAGGGTAACACGATGAACATAGTATAGTTTTGTACCTACCATAAATGTAGATGCTCGAGTGTTCACGCTGCTGCAGTCCAGGTTACCCTCCCTCCATCCCCTCTGATCTACTGGCTAAATCTCTTCAATACCTTACTGATGTATTTGCTTATAGCTGAAGGGATTTTGTGTTTGTGCAAAGGTTACTCAAGTTGGTACTAATTACTGACCACCTTTTTGGGGGCACCTGACATCTGGGGCAAGAAAAACTGAAGAAAATGGCGTCAGTTGCATTATGTATACCCCTGGCGCACTGACGTCAGGGAAGAAGCGACAGCAACCGACGCCGGACCAAGACTTTGGAATTCCGGCCGACTGTGGGACCGTCTGACAACAGGATAACCCAAGTGTGATGACTGCAGCAGGGTGAACACTCGAACATCTACATTTATGGTAGGTACAAAACTGTACTTTCCTGATGTTCTTCGTGTTTCACTATTGCAATCATCATGTTTGGGGGTTATCTGCTTGCAGTAGCCCTCAGTCGGCCTGATTATCAAAGTCTTGGGTCCTGCGTCGGTTGCTGTCTCATCTTCCATGACGTCAGGTAGTCAGGGGTATAAAGCATGCAGCCGGTGCCATTACATCAGTCTTTCTTGCTGTGCAGTGCCCAAAGCAGAAGCAGTTCGCAAGTGCCAGTTGGCAGACTCCTGAAATTTTCGTTTTTGAGTTTCAGATCCAAAGTCTTCAACTAAGCTAAGTACCCCACTGGGAAACCTTTTTCTTGCTCTGAACCGATGTCAGTAAAAGTTAACAATTGTATTTCTTGTGGAAAGCAAATACCTCCTAAAGATTTTCATTCGTACTGCATTCCTTGCTTAGGCCCAGACCACAACATACCTCGCTGTCGGTTTTGTGCCTTATTCAAACCTCGTACTATTTGTCGTCTGCTCATTTACGCATCTAAATATTTTGGTACTCGGTTCAGTTATCCAGAAATGGCTTCGGTAAGCCACCCAACTACTGACATTCTGAAAAAATGCAAAGATAAAGAAAGAATTATGCGAAATAATACTTTTAATGTAAATAAAACAGAGCATGATTATTTGCAGTTTTTTAGATCACAAAATATCCGATTTTGTAAGCCAGACAAGGGAGGGATGGTTAGTTGTTTTCAGTACATTAGACTACCAACAACGTATGGATAAGTTACTTAAAACTGAAGCATATGCTATCCGTTCACGATCAGAAGTTAACACGGCATATAAGAACATTAAGGAATGTATTGAGGATTTACGTAGAGTGTAGGATCGATCAGAAGACATACAATTATCTAACAACCTTGTTCCCTAGATACCCATGCATCTTTGGTATCCCAAAAGTTCATAAATGTATCGAGAACCCCCCGTTGAAACCACTGGTGGACAGTAGAGGGTCACCACCTTATTCATGTGCTAAGATTGTGGATGCCATATTACAGAAATTTATAGCCAAAGAGTCTCAAATTTGTAAAGACTCTTGGACATTCCTTGAAAGAATAAGAACATTAGATTTTAATCCCCATTACAGTTTTTTAACGATAGATGTGAGGGATCTGTATACAGGCATACCACACGAAAAAGCACTTGAATGGGTGGCATTCACACTAAAGAAACACAACGCAACCAATAGGGAAATTAATTTAGTTACTGAACTCAGTGAGCTAGTACTCACGAATAACTATTTTATGTTTCACAACGAGTTTTTCTTACAAAAAGTAGGGGTGGCAATGGGGTCACCTTGTGGGGGGAGTATAGCTAATCTGGTAATGGCATATTGGGAATCTGAGTTTATTTTTAATAACAAGTTTCTTAATAGGTTTATTTTTTTATACCAGATTCTTGGATGACATCTTCATTTTGTTTAATGGAGATGAGGACGTGAGTGAATTGGTACTTCAATGGGTCCCCTACTATTTACCGAAATGCCGATTCGCCGACAAAGAAATCACCGACACCAAACGACCGACAACGCAGTTGACCGACACGCTGGAATCCCGACAGCCGGAAGACCGACAAGGGGAATGTGTAAGCGCGACCTGGTAAGTATGCGATAGTGAGGGATTTAGGAGTAGGGAGCGGACAGGTAAGTGTGCAATAGTGAGGGATGTAGGGTTAGGGTGTGTGATAGGTGAGTGTGCGGTAGTGTCGGAGCTTGGGGTTAGGGGTGAGTAAGTGAGTTAGGGTTAGGGTGCAGGTAGGGAGAGTGTGCGGTAGTGTCGGAGCTTGGGGTTAGGGTGAGTAAGTGAGTTAGGGTTAGGGTGCAGGTAGGGAGAGTGTGCGGTAGTGTCGGAGCTTGGGGTTAGGGGTGGGTAAGTGAGTTGGGGTTAGGGTGCAGGTAGGGAGAGTGTGCGGTAGTGTCGGAGCTTGGGGTTAGGGGTGGGTAAGTGAGTTAGGGTTAGGGTGCAGGTAGGGAGAGTGTGCGGTAGTGTCGGACCTTAGGGTTAGGGTTTGGGTTCGGGCTAGTGGATATGTCCTGTAGTGTACTGTGTCGTTTACGTGTAGTGTGTCGGTGTTATGGTGTTCGGTGTTTTGCGTTGTCGGTACTTTTTGTTGTCGGTCGTTTGGTGTCGGTGATTTCTTTGTCGGCGAATCGGCATTTCGGTAAATAGTAGGGGACCCACTTCAATACATCAATAGTACCACGAATTTCCTTCAATTCACGTCCACGTTCAATTCGGACAATATAGCCTACCTGGATGTATATTTAAATAAGAATTATGCTATGAATTGTTTTATTGCAAAGATATTCAGGAAAAAGACATACTCCAATACCTTCCTCCATTTTACAAGTAGCCATCCTTTCCACCAGAAGAGGTCTGTCGTCAAAGGCCAACTGGTAAGAGCAGCCAGAATGATCAGCCTAGACGATGACTTCTGTGATGAGTGTGAAACACTTAGGAGTATGTTTCTACACCGAGGCTACCCTGAATGACTCTTGGATACTTTAATACAAGAAGTGATAGAGAGGAGACGTGACAACGTCTATAAACCCCTGCTACCTGTAAAGAACACCTTGATATTACAAAATTTGGGTAGCAGGTTGGAGGATGACCCTATAAATGTATCTGAATCTACTAGTCAGGACGTGACTCAAACTGACATTAAAAATACAATTAAAAATACAATGAACTTTATTACTACCTTTAGCAAAGGTAGCCATGTCTGTGTAGACATTTTAGAGAAAAATTGGGAACTGTTTAAAATGTATCCACTTGTTTTTGAAACATTGGGTGAAAGCCCAAGAGTGTTTTTTAGGAAAGGAAAGAACCTTAAAACATTGTTGGAAAGTTATAACCGCCCCTAGTACATAACCCAGGGATGTTAAAGTGTTATAACTGTAATTTTTGTAGACGTGGAGGAAACAAATTGTTTTCAGATTAATGGTACATCTTATAAACTGAAACATAGATTTAACTGTAATTCCACCTTTATTATCTACTTGGCTAAATGTACATTCTGTCCAGTCTTCTATATAGGAAAAACAGAAAGACTTAGGGACAGAATGTACGAACACTTATATGCCATAAAGAAATGTAAACATGAAAACGCTCTAGCTAAGCACATTTCTGTTTACAATAACCATATTTTCAAGTTTGTGGCCATCGATCAAGTCAACATTGACTGCAGGGGAGGACCGAGACCACTTAAACTTGAAGAACTAGAACTGGTATGACAAGTGAGGTTAAATGCTTATAGTCACCCTGGACTAAACGATTCTTGTTTTATCAATAGTGTATTAAAACTGAACAGTCTTAAGAGGTGACTTGGTTTAAACATACTTTCATTAAACTAGCCTTTGTTAGTGGGCTTAAATTAATGATTATTTAATGCACTATAGTTGAATCATTTAGATTATTATTATTATCCTTTGCCTAAAATTCTTGGTTAACATGAGTAGGTGTGTGTCGCACTAATTATTTCTTGTTTGACTTATTATTTTCATGTCTCGAGAAGAATTGGTTACTGTCATTTTAAATTGAATGAATTGGAGGTTTTACTTGGTCACATGGTAATGAAAATTTTAATTGCCTAGGTTTTATATATAAGGAAACTTCCTACAGGTTTTATTCATTTCTGAGGAAGTCAGCTGATCTAGCTGACGAAAAGCACTTTAAACAATTTGGAATAAACGTGCTACTTGAACTGTTTGGTTGCCTCCGTATCTGTTTTTTTTTGTTTATAAGATAGACAGAGACAGATCACATAGGTCCAAAGCTGCCGACGACGCTTCTCCTAAGCCAGTCGCCAGTTTGCTCCTGATACCCGCTACTTTAGATTCGCAAGCCTCTACTGAGGCCCATTCGGAGTCCGGTATGCCATGAGATGCTTCTTCGACTGTGGAACCTGCGGATGTCTCTACCTTGGATGGGTCCGGAGCTGCTATGCAGGCACCAGCTTCTGAGGGTGTATTCAGGCCTACTGACTTGCATATTAAACAGACGCCATCTTCTTCTTCAAGGCCTAAAACTCGATCCATGCCTAGAAAACCGACGTCCAGACCGCATGGACAGGCCCCTATGCCTAAAAAACAAATGATAAGAATGGCTGAAGACCTTATTACTCTAATCAGAGGAAGCCATCCTGCCCCCTCTAAGAGACCTAGGACTGATTTTCCTTCTGATTCTTCTGATCAGGATTCTGAAATTTCTGTTTTCTCTGATGACCAGGATTTGCCCTTATCTACCTATGAGGATTCTGATGCAGAGGACTCCATTCTCTCTGCTTCCCCTCCATAGGATTTCTCTTTTGGTGAAACCTTGCATACTCTTAGGGAGCATTTTTGCTGGGAAAGCCAGGATTACTCTGACTCCAAAAAGAGGCTTAGGGAATTCTTACTCCTGCCTCAACACAGGCCTTTAGCTATCCCTCCTGTACTGGACATTGTAGATGCCTTCTTGGAATCTAGCCTGGCCCCTGACTACCTCCTGCTCCCAGAAAACGTGATAGGTATTACAGGGTACCTGACTCTCACAAGTTCCTCTTTAAGAGTCCTACTGCTGATCCTGAGACCATTTCACAAGAGCCCAAGGGCATTAAGGCTACTACTGCCAAAAATCCTACCCTCTCTGATAGAGATTCCAGGGCGCTGGATAGATGGGGTAAGAAGGTATACACTTCTGCAAGCTTGGCCATTAGGGCCTTAAACTGCCAGTTTCATAAGTTAAAGTATCAGCAGCATATTACTGGACTGCTTAAGCAGAAAATGATGTTGATTCCTGACTGTGCTGAAAATAAAGATTTACAGGATTTAATGCATTCTGCTGAACAAGTTGGAAAACATATTTTGCAATGTGGTTTTGATTCTTCAGAGGCATCTTGCAGGGCTGCTGTCACTGGGTCTGTACTTAGAAGGCATTCTTGGCTTAAGGCGCAATCTTTGCCAGATCATGTTAAAGCTAAGTTACTGGATGCTCTCTTAAACCAAGACTGCCTGTTTGGCAACAAAGCAGAAGTAGTACTTAAAAAGATGGAGGAAAAAACCAAATCTATGCAAACTGTTAAAGATTTCCTACAAGTACAGCCTCTCAGATTTAGTAGGCATTGGCCCTCTAAGAGTTGGTCCTTTCCTGCCTCTTCAAGGCCTTCAGTCCAAACCCAGAACCAATAGAACACCTAGGCTTCAGTCCCAAGGTACTCACAGGCCTAAGCAGTGGGGGGCTACCACTTCCAAAGCAGGGAGTAGTAAGACTCCCCCCTATGGTAAACTGTATCAATGACTTAACTTTAAACCTTCCAAGCCCTGCTCAACTGACTGTTCCTTTAGGGGGAAAGATTGCCCTGCATGTAAAAAATTGGGAACTCCTTACCCAGGACAAATGGGTTTTAAATATAGTTTCCCCAAGGATACAGATTCCACTTCCACTCCTTTCCAACCCCAAATGGTTGGCCAGACATACCCCCAAATCAGTGGGCAGAGGCTCAAAAGCAAGCTCTCTCTCTTTTAAGCATCAGGGCTATTCAGCCTGTCCCAGAAGAAGAATGGGGGCAAGGTTTCTACTCAAGACTTTCCTGGTACCCAGAAAAGACAATTTCTGGCATCCTATCCTGGACCTGTCTATCCTAAACACTTTTTTGGTAATCTCGAAATTCAAGATGCTAACTCTTCATCAGCTACTTCCCATGCTAGGCAAAGATGCCTGGTTGGCAACACTGGATTTAAAGGAAGCCTACCTGCACATCCAATAAGGGAATCTTGCAGAAGATACCTATGCTTCAGAGCAGGCTACATGCACTATCAGTTCTCTGCACTGCCCTTTGGCTTATCTACTACACCTAGGGTATTCACAAAGTGCCTAGCTCCAGTCATTGCATTTTGCAGGCAAGGAAATATTCAAATATACCCATACCTGGACAATTGTCTAATTCAGGCAGAAAGCCAGCACATACTATTAAATCATCTGGCATTTGTAAAGAAATTGCCAACGTCTCTGGGGTACACCATAAATGAAAAGAAATCACATCTTGAACCCTGCCAACAAATTGTATTCCTGGGAGCAAGCTTGAATACAACTTCCCAGATGGCCTACCTCACGCCAGAGAAACAAATGCAACTGACAGTCTACTTCAAACTACTGGCCACAAAGACCCAGCTATATGCAAGGAAAATACTGCAAGCCCTGGGTTTCATGGCCTCTTGCATTCTACTAATTCCATATGCAAGACTGAATATGAGGAAACTACAATGGTATCTAAAAAGCCTATGGTGTCAACATTCTCAGGATCTAGAATCAATGATTCCTATCATACCTTGTCTACAGATAGTTCCTTTGGTGGGCAGAGGCCTGCCACCAGAACAAGGGACTACCATTCACTCTACGCCCTGCCACCCAAACCCTAAAAACAGACGCATCAGACTATGCATGGGGGCCTCACTTGGCATGGCAGTGCATTCAAGTCAAACAGAACCCAAATCAAATACACTTGCATATCAATCAAAAAGAAATGTTAGCTATACAGAATGCTCTGACAGCCTTCAAGGACCACATTCTTCCAGGACAATTATTGGTAAAGATGGACAACACCACTGTTATGTGGTACATAAGCAAGCAGGGGGGACCCCACTCATACCCTCCCTGCAGACTAGCCATGGCACTGTGGAACACAGCCTTGAGCTATCAAGTGCACCTACAGGCTCAGTTCCTGCCAGGAAAGCTAAATACACTGGCAGATGACCTAAGCAGAAATCTCATGGACCCACACGAGTGGAAACTGGATCCAAAGATATTCAACATGTTGAGAAACAAATTGGGGAGCCCAGAGATGGACCTGTTTGCCTCCCCCCAGAACTACCAATTGGACAAATTCTGCACAAGGACTCCCTACAAACAAGCCTGGAAAGTGGATGCCCTGTCTTTCACCAAAACCTATCAGTTTATGCCTCTCCCCTCCAAGGTACTACTAAAGATCAAACAGGACAAACCAAGGACAATACTGATTGCACCAGACTGGCCACACCAACACTGGTACCCCCCTCTTCCGCAGTGTGTCATTGCTGGCATCATGGCACCTGCCTCAGACCCCTGCCCTGCTGTCCCAGCAGGAGGGCCAGATCCTGTACCTACAACTTCAAACCCTGAACCTGGCAGCCTGGCTAATTACCTGATCTCTCCTTTACCATCCCTCAATAAGAAAGTGATGGATGTCATTCTGGAGGCAAGGGGGCCTAGTACTAGAAAATCCTATGCTGAAAAATGGAAAAGATTCTGTTCCTGGTGCCAAACTTAAGGGATGGGCACAACAGCACCCAATTTACCCCATATTCTTCAATACTTAACTGAAATTCTTCACAAGGGTCTTTCCTTTTCCTCCATCAAAATTCATGCCTCAGCCATTTCAGCTCATTACAGTACAGAACCCCCCCCCCCACTCTTCTCTCATCCTCTGCTGAAGCAATTCCTCAGAGGGACCAAAAACTTAAGACTACCCAGGAGAGCTCCTACTCCAGCCTGGCACCTTAACTTTGTACTGGAAAAGCTTACTCTGCCTCCCTTTGAGCCAGCTGCAAAGACAGAGTTAAAATTCCTTTCTTGGAAAACAGCCTTCCTTCTAGCCATCCCTTCAGCAAGAAGGGTGTCTGAATTACAGCCCCTCATGGCAGTGGAGCCTTTCATCATCTTTCATGCTGACAGGGTGTCCCTTAGGACCAGTCCCTCCTTCATGCCCAAGGTGGTATCCAGTGTGGCCCTTAATCAGTCCATTCATTTGCCAACCTTCTTTTCTAATCCACAGAACAAAGGGGAACAGATACTGCACTCCTTGGATATGCACAGACAACTTAAATTTTACTTGGACAGGACTAAGCCTCTCAGGAAATCTGAACAGCTGCTGGTTGCATTTGCTACAGGGGCAGAGGGGAAGGTCCTTTCAAAGCAAACCATTTCTAAGTGGATAGGCCATTGCATTAATATCATGGAAAACCTACACCACAGGGGATAAGACCACATTCAACCTGGGCTGCATTTACCTCTACAGCCTTTCTCAGAGGTGTCCGTACCAGGGACATCATAGAATCTGCTACCTGGAGTTCTGTACATACCTTCACCAAGCATTACCACTTGCCAATTTTTTCTAACTCCAGAGCTGGATTTGCCACTGCAGTCTTGCAGGGCCTTATAGCTGGTCCTATTGCTATCTAATTACCTCCTCCCATCCTTAGCTTTGGGAATCTACCAAAATGTGATGACTGCAACAGTGCAACACGAAGAACATAGTACAGTTGTGTACACTTGCCATAAATGTAGATGTTTGAGTGTATTCACTGTTGCAGTCCTGGTTACCCTCCCTCCAGCCCCTGACTTCTATTGACTATACCTCTATTCTTGTTTACTATGCTTGAAGCTTTTTGGTGTATTTGCTTTTTTGTTGGAGGTGTAACCTTGTATATAATTGCTTCCCATTATGGGGACACCTGACATCTGGGGCAAGAAAAACTGAAGTAATGGCATTGGCTGCATGCTTTATACCCCTGACTACCTAACGTCATGGAAGATGAGATAGCAACCGACGCAGGACCCAGGACTTTGATAATCAGGCCGACTGAGAGCTACTGTAAGCAGATAACCCCCGAATGTGATGACTGCAACAGTGAATACACTCTAACATCTACATTTATGTTAAGTGTACACAACTGCACTTTCTTCCTTGTCTCAGACAGGAACTTCATTGGTGGATTCAGCAGTCGTCTCTGAATCCAGGGATTCCTTTCCTTTTCATCTCCCTCTTCCCTCTGAGGGATTGTTCATTCAGATGTGGCATATGGGGGTAAAATTTGGCTCCCTGAAGGTACAGGCGGTGTGGTCACGTCAATATTCAAAGAGATGAGAGCTCTTCTGCTGACTCCAGGCCTTTCATCCTCTTTTCTCTCCAAGGCTTCTCAAGGATTTCCCAGACAATACCAGAGTGATGCGGTGCATCAACAAACTGGGAGGAACGAGATTTTATCTTCTTTGCTGGTTGGCACTTCTGGTATGGGATTTTGCTGTCGAGTATCAAGTGACTCTTCAGGCAGTTTATATCCCTTCCAGTCAAAACATTGTGGCAGACACTCTGAGCAGGTCCTTTACTCAATCCCAGAAATGGATGCTTGATAGGGATTTGTTTCTGGACATTCTCCACCAGAGAGGTGGTACTCTAGTGGATCTTTTTGCCATCCCTTTGAACAGACAACTTACTTTATTTTGTGCCAAAGTCCCAGGTCCTCTGATATGGAAGGTGGACACCCTGTCATTTTCTTGGAAGGGGATGTTTCTTCATGCATTTCTTCCCCTTCTCTCATTCTGAAAGTCCTGTTAAGAATTCAACAGGATGCTCCCAAAATCTTGTTGGTGACTTCCTTTTGGCTATGACAGCACTGGTTCCCTCTATGTCTGCATCTAGCCAAGAGCAATCATCACAAGTTACCTCACAGGATGGATCTAATCACACAAGGCAAAGGATCTCTCATCCATCCCCACCTGTCAACACTTCAACTGACACTGTGGATGATATGATTTTGATTTCTCATAGACATCTGTTTTCAGAGGACGTGCTGCAAGTCCTGAAGGAAGCCAGGAAACCTACTACTAGGAAATCCTACTTATCCAAATTGAAGAGAATTTCTATTTGCTGTCTCTCTTGCAAGGACCAACTTACTGTGGATGTTCCTTTGGTTCTCTCTTATTTGCGTGAGTTGTGCAATGCTGATTTGGCCTATTCTTCTATTAAGACCCATTTATCAGCTATCTCTGCTTGTTTGGCTTTTTCTCCTCCTCTCGCTTCTAGATTTGAAGTGAAACAATTTCTTAAAGGTGTGTGTGTGTGTGTGTGTGTGTGTGTGTGTGTGTGTGTGTGTGTGTGTGTGTGTGTGTGTGTGTGTGTGTGTGTATATGTGTATATGTATGTATATGTGTGTGTATATATATATATATATATATATATATATATATATATATATATATATATATTACTTTTACTTTTATAGTAGAACAGTTCAGAGGGAATGAGTACTGTGAAAAATGCTTGATTTAAAATTTGAAGGCTGACATTTTTGATAAACGAGTAGGGGTTATTTTAGTGAAGAAGGGGCTCTGTTCTTGCTTTTTCTGGTCTCTCATACTGATTTGTCTTTTACTTTTTTCCCCTTCTATTTGTAAAAGTTCTCATTGTGATATGTTATTAGATTGCTGTAGTGAATTTAAAGTGTGATGTCTGTTTTTCTCCAGTTCATTTGTAGCAGATGGCATTAGTATCTAAAGTATTTGGACTGTTTCTAACTTAGCTGATCCTCTTGTGGAAAGACATTTTCTTTGGACATTTAAAGGCTTATTAAACAATACTTAGGTGCATACTTGTTTACTTCCTGCCACTAGACATTTTACTTCTTGACAGACTGTTATTTCAGTAGCCTGATCAGATCCCTGTTTCAGAGAGGTTTTATTGTATTATGAATATGAGTGGTTAATTTATAACATCAACAGAGATCCTTAAAATTTGTTTTTTGGATGCTTTGGAGTTATTTTAATAGCAAAAAAATATATATTAAATAAATAAAACTTTCTCTGACAAAAATGGGCAGGAAAACATTCTCTTGATGACATTCTGCAAGAAAGCTGCTTATTTTGTTACAAAACTGCCTTTGAAGAGATTCAGCTGTTAGCTGGTACAGCATTTGACCCTGTGTGCTAGCTGTTTTTGTTTAGAGGTTCATTTTATTTATTTATTTATTTATTTCATTTTTATCAATGTGATGAGTTTGACTGGGTTTATAAGCAGTGCCCTTTTCAGAAGAGGCTGAAGAAGAAAAGCTTCAGTAAATTGTACAGTTAATTAATGATGGATAATAAAAACAAAGGAAAACATTTATGCAAATAAAATTATATGGAATTTAAAACATGTATATAATAGATGCATTTGTGCAATAGTTTGGGGACTTAACTTGGCAGCAAATGGAGGACAGGACTGTACAACAATGGATTAGATTCTCTTCAAAGGTAAATTCAACAAACTAGATTATCACAAATCCACCCTGCAAAGAATGTTTTTCACAGCAATGGATATGTAATTTCTTATCAAAGGTAGAATTAAAGTAATGTGCGCTTAAACGGTTCTGAAACATCATTACCAGGCATGTTATAAAGATTAGTGGAATAAAGAGTATTGCAGATATTAAGTTCTGTAGTACAGAATAGTGAGTTCATGTGTACATGATAGAGTAGTATAGAGGGAAGAAGGTGATATAAGGGGTGTGTTTAAAGAGGTAAGTGGAAGTTACAGAGGATCAGAAAGATTAGGAACTGCTGATTGTAGTTTAGGATAGGGGTGTTGAAAGTATTAAGAGTTTGATACGTCATAGGAAAGAATAAGAGGTTGTATAAGGGGTGTCATATCCTGACCTAGAGCAGGAGCAGTGCCAAGAATCTAAGGTGTTGCTTCAGTTGTTAAGTTGTATCTTCATTTTAAGTCAAGCGGCAAGGAGTTCCAGAGATTTACAAGACAGTTTGTGTACAGTGTGTCCCCTGTGGTATTTTGTGGTACTTCTAAGGTATTTGTTACTGGAGCAGAGATCTCTACCTGGGAAGTATTGCTGCATAACGTGTAATAGCACAAGGTTGTTATTTGGTTTGTAGATGAAGGTATGGACTGTAAGTAGTTGTGTGTATGTTAGATGGTGGGTAGTTTGAACGAGCTGAGTTGTTTGAGAGAGACACTTAATCAGAGAAGGAGGATTGTTTGGTGGCAAATTTAGCAATTTTATTATAGCGTGATTCTAATTTTGATTTTTTTTTGTGAGACATGGAGATTGGTGAGAACAGGGGCAGCATAAAGTAGAGAAGGAAGAAGTTAAGCTGATGCTTTGTTTTTTTTGGCTGTATTAGTGAGGAAAGGTTTGAACTTTTAAAGAAAGTCAAGTTTTTGGTGATTTTTTTTTTCTTCTTTCTGAAGTATATGGTGGTCAGATTTCATATTATGCATTATAACTCTGAGTAGTTTTGTTTGGGATGCTAATTCTAAAGTAATGTTATTGTGTGCAGTAATGTAAAATAATATTGTTTTACGTTGGTGGAGTGTTTGGGGGTGAAAAGCATTAGTTTATTTTCTTAAGATTTCAGAGACAGGAATTTTGTAGCCCGGTTTCAGTGGTTAAGGATTCTTGAGTGATTTTTTTTGGTTTTGTGAGGGTCAGGATGGGACAGTTGATGGTGTAGTCATGTGCATATTGTACTTGGGTAGCACATTTACTAGCTTTATGAAGGTTATTTGTGAACATAAAATTGAATAGTCCACAGAAACACACCAAACACAAACTGATAAATTCTGTGGTACCAAGAAGGAGGCAGCAATTATTCCAAAGGCTAGATTTAATTTCCTTACAGTTTCAAATTTAAAATGGTCTCTACTAAGTTCACCCTTCTTGCTATAGCAAAGGAAACTCCGTTGGCTAACACTTTAGCATGAGCTGTTTTATCTGAATAATTAAACAAATTAGTCTGTAAAAGTGTTGCTTACTACAGCTTGTTGTTGCTTTTCATACACATACAAGAAAATAAAGACCACGGTTTTTCTTCTGTAGTTATAGAGCAACTAACAAAAGACAAACGAGTTTTGTTATAGAAGAACATCTTAATAAATGTGAAGTAAAATGGCAAATTTTAGTTAATTCAACATGTTTTCCAGGTTTGAATTATTCAATGGCTATTAATTCTGTTTTAAAATTGAAATACTGTGATGCTACATAGTTTATTGTTATTTTTGTTTCTTATCTTTCTGTATGGTTTCACTTTGTAATCAGTTTTCATTGATAGGTTGGGTCTAACATTGTATCACGTGATTTTAATCATGTATACAAGAAGTGTCATTAATCGATTTAGTTCGGAAGGAGTTCTATGTGATTTACAGAGCAAAAGTGCTAAACTTGTTTTAATAAATCTTGAATTTGGGGTACTGTTGCCTCTTTCTTGGTACCACAGAATTTATCAGCTTATGTTTGGTGTGTTTCTGTGAAGCATTCAATTTTACCAGTATGTCTGCTTCTCCGGGTACCTCTAAAGATAACAGTTCAAATTAGCAAGAACGTGTAAAAATTATGGGAGACCTTACTTTACTGCTGCAGCAGGCGAGCCAGTATTTAGAAATGTATTCTTCCTATGGCCAGAGACAATCAATACAAAGACGAGAAGTATTGAATAGTTTGGAAAGTTATGGTCTCCCACTCAGTCAACCTACACCAACAGGGAATATGGATGCATCTAAAATACAGCTGGTGTTTGAATATGAGGTATAGAAAGTTAATTACTTGGATTTCCATATGAATGCACCTTGGAAGCCACAATTTGATCTTATAAGTGATTCCATGAGAGATCAATTAAAAGTTCTAGAAAGAAAGTTGTTTTTATTCAAGAAATTGCAGTTGGAGAACAATTATTTAATACAAATATTGAAAGTAATATTGTGCCCAATGGACTGCACTTTTGGAAGCTACATAATACAGTACAATATGACTGAATATTATAAGGAACTGGTAACAATTTTTGATAAAGCAGGCAATGACCTTATAAAAGTGATTATAAAATACAACAGCATTCAAATAGATCAATTAGTAAGAGGTGGACTTGCTAAATAATTCCATCAAAAATTACCTCTTGATTCTAAAATGGCCACTGACTAGGAAACACTGACTTCTGCATGCTCTCACTACTGCTAGACAATCTACTAAAAATCACCTGCTATTGCTGCACTAAATCTTGAAATAAAAGACTCTACAAAATAAAGCTAACCAAAGTATACTTGCTTTTCAAAAAATTTTCTCTGGACTTGAGGCTTTCAAGGGCTGATATACCTCTTTTTCTCAGCAAGAGTGCAGTAGCACATACAGTTACATGTGCTTAGGCCAGACTACATTGCAAGGGCCCTACTAATCCACAAGCAAATAAAGCAAATTAAGGAAGAAAACAAAAGGGGAAAAACAATATTCTTATCAAGATGGAACAAATGGAAGCGCAATCCTCGACAACTAGACTGTCACTAATTATCTCTCCAGAGAAAGAAACATCCACAAAAAGGCAAAAAACAACCAAATCACAGCCTGATGCTTCAAAATAGCCCCAGAAAAATAAAGATAAGCATTCCTTCACAATTGAGGATCTAAAGGCAGCACTTAACTCCACTCCAGTCTGAAATCCAAACATTTTCTTCAAAACTAACCCTTTTTGGCAACAATCTGGAACAAATTATCACAAGGTTGGACCAAAACGAAGCAAAAATAATGGGCAACGAAATTAAAATACAGGAACTTCAAAAATCTACTTCTACTTATGAATCGTCCATAAGACATGCAACAAAAAATAATTGATCTGGAGGCTAGAGCAAGGCGTAACAAGTGCTGACTAGAGGCATTCCTGAGATGTATGAACATCCACAACTGCTTGCCATTGCAGGTGAAATATTTGGTCTATTTATGGAAAACAATGACCTTGCACAAACCTTCACAATTGAAAGAATTCATAGGGCCCTGAGAAAATCACAAGTTCCGGATACACCTAGACAAATTTACGTAAGGTTACTGAATGCCTCACATGCTCAATTGCTCTTGCAAGCTGCAAAAAAAAAAAAAAAGAAATTCGTTATGTGGAAAGGTTCAAAAATTACAGTTGCCCAAGACTTGCCGCTCCTTATAAAGCAAGCAAGGCAAACCCTCTCAGCCTTCTGCAAGTTTCTAATAAACAAGAACATAAAATTTCGGATGAAATATCCAGCTATCCTTTCCTTCCAGCATAAAAATGTTACATACTCTGTCCAAAACCTTCAAGAAGCAAAATCTGCGTTTCACAAAGCATTCGGAGAAACTCCATCAACCTCAGACTAAGCATAAAACGAGAATGCTTGGGTATTCGTCTATTTAAACATCAGTTTAAACAACCAGTTTGACTTCAACAAAAAGAAATGCTCTCACATGCCTCTGAGTCTCGAGACACTGTTCTATCCATGAAGGGTTGTAATGGCAACCACACTAGCAATCCCCCAACTCCTCATTCTGAACAAGGTACTGTTTTTATACTCCATTGCCTCCTTTCTTGGCCAAATTCAACTTACCGTCTCAACGTTCGAACGGTAGGCCAAAAAGCAGTTGCATCTGGTAATCCAGCGACCTATGACCTGCAAGTGCATCTAGAAATTATCACTTACAAGAAACCGCTTGACCTCCTGCTGTTCCAACTTGCTCTGCGACGAGTGTGCACTGTTGCAAAAATAAGACTTCTGCCTACTTATCTAAATCCTCTACATAAATAATTAACACTTTCCAGCTGCTGTGAGGAGGGAGGTGGTATTAGCACAAAGCTTCATAATGCTATGTAAATGTTTATTTCTTCCTTTTTTTATGAGAGGGATGGCCGATGTTCTTCTGGGCAATTGAGTCTAGTCTAGTCTCATCAGATATGCGAGCTAGAACGGAAAGGAGACACAAAGAAAAAAAAAAACATTAATAAAAAAGAAAGGTGGAAAGGATAGGAAAAAAAAAAATATATATATATATATATATATATACTTATACTACAATCTTTCAACTACCCGGCTTCAGGAACAAACTGCTATACTGGAAATTATTAAGGTTTGTCCCAGACCAGAAACAATCAGATGATTTCTGTTGTGCAATGCCCTGTATGTTGCCATGCTCGGACTTACAAACTGCTCCGGATAGATCGAGCAACAAATGTTTGTAATCAGCTGCAAGTCGTTCTGTCTGATACAAGCTGTCAGAAATCGTGGAATAAAAATAAAATGATTATGCCTGCATTCTGAGGGGGGGGGTCTCTCATCCCTTACAATCCATTTTTCCTGTAATAGCAGGCTCAACAAACTATAAATAGCACTGGGCAATGTGAGTTTATACTCTCAGGACCATGACATTATACAAAACAAAATCTTTACCAAGCTCTCTCTGATGGATGCAATTTAAATCAGTTGGAAAACACAAAATTGAATTTGATTAGAGCTATAGCTGCAACTTCTGTATCAGTGCTCCTGTATACTAAAATGCTCTTCATCCATCCATAAAGTGAAAACATATATGACATTACAGCAAATATTTTTTTTTTTTTTTTTTTATTGGAGAATGAGAGGGTCAAACTGAGGAAATTGTGGAAAATTATGCCCGAGTCTTTCAAGTAGTAATTTGCCCTTCCTCAGAGAGGTATGCAGAGACTAATACCTAGTTTAGATCCATCAAAGCTATTTGAGATTTTGGCCTAGAGCCGGGTCAGAAAGGCTACCTTATTTTGGTACCCAGATGACTTCCTTGCCATAGATGTTCCTACACATAATTCAGGATGCATCAGAAGCCACGTCTCCAACGCAGGGAGCATTCTCAGCCACATGTGAGATCTGATAGATGATGGCCCTCAACTAAGATGCCGATCTATAGTAGTGATTCTGTAACACCACATGTCTATGTATATTTTGTTTTTTATACACACAAGGGTGCTTATTTGTATTCCTATCTATATTACTCAGGGCAAAGTGGCGGGGGTCAACACGGATGGAATAGTACTCTGGGGTACGATCACTGTGAGGCCAGTACTGAGGCAGTGTATCTTGGCTCAGCAAATAAATGGGTGAGAGATGGGTGATTGCTACTGCTTATTCATACACTGCGACACATAACGTAATGATGAGGTAGTGGTGGTCAGAAAAAGACATAGCACTTCCAGATGCCTAATGAATCATATATTATTGTTTTGAAATGATAATTGGGATTCATAATTATTGTTTGATATTCAATATGAGGTACTACATTGGGCCAAACCCACACAATCATATTAAAAAACACTACTCTGATTTGCCCATCTGTAGAAGGTTAGGCTGTCAGAGTTATTTTACATATGCTGGTTGTCATCGCATCCTAAACAGCCAATTAATCAATGTTATCTTAGAGTAAGAAGTCTGAGTGTGTGTAGTAAGCTGGATTTTGTAATGTTGGGAATTTTTTGTATAATAGTTATATAAATAGTCCTTTCTTAGCTCTTTCAGATAAAAGTAGATTGTGGTTAAGCACGGGGAGTGGTCTGAGAGAGATGGCTGTCACTATTCCTTACTATTGGTGTAAACTTACCTTAACAAAATAAAAATATATATAATAATAATCTTATCTCCTATCAGTCCTGTTACTTATTGCTTTACAAGCTAACAACCCGTTTATACGTAAACTCTTCTAACCCTAACAATAAAAAGCTGGCTCTAACATCTCACTAATTACTTGTCTAAATGGTATTGGTAGATTCATGGAACAAAAATGGCTTACAGAATAAAAGAAAAAAGAACCTAGTACTACACTTAATTCAAAAATCTACTTTTGAAATTACTCTCATCCAAGAAATGCACATGACAAAGGATCAATGGGTTAATGACGCTAGAAAGAAATGGATAAAACAAGCTGCGGGGAATAGCACGGCCTCCAAAGGGGTAGCAATAATTATCAAACAATCTTTCAAAGGATCAATAAAAGCCACTGGCAGTGACTCAGAAGGCAGATGGTGTTACGTAACATGTTCCATCCCACCCTACAAAAGAGAAATACTTACACTAAATGTATACGGACCCTGCTTACACCATTCCTTGTTCCTGTATGAAACTACTCACTCATTGAAAAATTCCATGACCATCTAATGATCCTCGGCGGAGACTGGAACATGACCATCAGTCCGGAACTAGACAGATCCTGTAAAACTAGCAAGCAACCCATGGATATTACTAACACTATTAGAGACATAATGGATGATTTTAACTTGTTTGATCCTTTTGAATTCTTTAGAAGAGACCCCTCTATTAGTAATTACACATTCTTCTCAGCCTACCACAAATCCTGGTCCAGGATAGACTTTTTCTTAATCTCATCATCTTTCTCTTTCTACGAAATAATTTACAGCAGCGATCCTAGAACTATCTCCGACCATGCCAAAATTAACCTTAGCTTAAATATCTCCATACCTAAATGTGAGAACTGCACCCCCTCAAACTGGTCCCTTAATCCAAACCTCCTGAACAATAAGATTCTACATCGAGAAATCCAAGAATTTCTGTCACAGACAATTACCTCCTTTGAAAAGTCCGATATACTCCTAGACGTACAGTGGGCGGCAGCTAAAACTACTTTAAGAGGTACCCTTATTCAAAAAGCCTCACTAATTAAAAAACAATCTACATCACGAGCATTAGCACTAGAAACAGAACTAAGAAAACTAGAATCAGACCTGCAAACTAAGTTTTCTTTAGACACTGAAAAACAGATGGTCACCATTCAGAAGCAATTACATGAATTACACCTAAACCAATACTGTCTTATGGAGTCCAGACTTATTCACAAGTATGCCGAATGGGTGCAAATGCCTTCCAAGATTCTGGCAAGGATAATAAATGTCAAACCCCCTCCTACCACAATAAAACAAATTAACTATAAGGGTCATACTTTCTTCACAGATGGAGAAATCATACTTGTATTTCAAGAAGTGTACGAGGAAACCTATAGGTTCATAGGTAGGTTCATAGGTAGGTACTAGGCAATCTGCCCAAGGGCATTTATAAGCCTAGCCAGAGTGTGTCAGCTTTCACCACCCCATTGATTAAATAACTAAGCCTCTGTCAAGAAGAGCCAATGAAGTGATCCCAGGGGTATATCTTCTGTTACCCATCCACTCGTCAAGGTTTCTCTTGCAGAGTGTTAGTGAGGGGCTCTGCCTAATGTAGTTAGGAATTTTGTTTCAAAGCATGGGGAGTCCCTGTGACAGGAATCTATCCCTCCAGCATGTTCTATTTATTGGTTTGGTGAGGTTTAGCTCACGAGAGCGAGTGGCTCGCAGTGACTTGGATTTCTTTAGGTGGAGCATGTCCATCAATTCTGAGTTGGACATGGCTTTTTAAGTCAGGCAGAGATCACCTCTGAGTAAGCGATATGCCACTGAGTACAGCCAGAGTTTTTCCAGTTGGGCTGTGTAGGACATATGTTTGAGGCCAGTAATTCTCTTGGTAAGGTACTTTTGTGGTCTTTCCAGCTGTTGGAAGTGTCTTGTGAGGTACATTCCAAATGGGGCATTGTACGCTATGATGGGTCTGATGAGTGACGAGTAGTTTAGAGTCGGACCTGGAGCCCACTATTCTTACCGTGTGAGTTCTTTCTGTAAGCCAGTTGGCAACCCATCTCATGACGTAGGGGTTTATGTTCAGGCTGGTGAGTTTTTTCTATAATTCCTGAGTGGGGAATGGTGTCACAAGCCTTGGTGAGGTCAAGGTAGGCTGTGTGAACCACCTTCCCCTCATCTATGGCCTTGGTGACTGTCTCGAAGAAGTCAACCAGGTTTAGTAGGCATGATCTGCCCTTAACAAAGCCGAACTCGGTCGGGTCAAGTGTTTGGAGGTTCCCAATGTCTTTGTTATTGAGTTCCATGATGATGCGCTCCATAGCCTTGCAGTCCAGGCTAGTCTGGGTCAGTTGTGGCCCCTCCTTTGTGGAGCAGAATAACTGTTGCTGTGCGCCATTTTATGGGCATGTAGCCTGTGGAGAGGCTGAGGTTGAACAGTGTGCTTAGGTGTGGGTTAGCTCGTTCTGTAGTTCATGCAAGACACAGCCTGGGACACCATCTGACCTCATTGACGCTGTGCTTTTGGCTTTTAAAAGGGCTGTTTTTACCTGTGCGTCTGATTTATGGGGCACTACACTTTTCCGATATTGTTGTGGACCTTTTTGGGGGTGAGAGGGGGGTGAAGTTTGCACTGAATCTATCTGCCAGGATGTTGGCAATATCAGTAGGTTCAGTATATTTTGTGCTATTTTGCACTAGTTCAGAGCATATCTGCGAGTTGCCACTTAGATTCTTGACATAGCTAAAGAAGGCTTTGTGGTTATTTTTCGAATCCTTGGCTATTTTTCTTTCGAAGTTAGTCTTGGATGATTTTATGAGGGACCTTACTTTCTTACTGATACTGATCAGGGATGTTTTTCATTCTTGGGATTTGCTTTTTTTCTGAACTAGTTTCCTCCTCCTATTGTATAGCCTGTTTTTGGCAGGGGTCCACCAGACTGGTTTCCTTCTCTTAGGAGAGTGAGTCTTGGTTTTGCTAGGGATGGCACAATCCATGCATCCTTGTAGGTGCTCATAGAGTGCATTTGTAAAGGTTCCTGCATCTTGGACACTTATCCTTTAGCGTGGGGGGCTGTGAAACTTACCACCTCTGTCTTAAGTAAGGTGAAGTTTGCTATAGAAAAGATTTTCACTGTGGTTTCCTTGGGTTGGGGGTGGTGGTGGTGTGGTGTGGACATCCAGAGTGATTAGTTTATGGTCTGATCTAACCAGTGACGGGTTGACCTCCAGTGGGGAACACCTGTCGACCATGTTAGTGATGACCAGGTCCAATATGTTTTCACTTCTGGTAGGGGAGTTTAGCAGCTGATCCAGGGCATTTGAGTTGATAAATTCCACGAAGGGCTAGACCTGGGAGTTTGTACTTGAGTAGTTTTCCCAGTTAACGGTAGGGTAATTGAAATCTCCTAATATCAGGGTGTTCGGTAGGACCTTCATGTTTTCCAGTGTCTCTAGAAAGGTGGAGTGGTGGTCCTGGGTCATGGAGGGTGATCTGTAGCTGGCCACAATTTGCATTGCAGATTTGCCCGATGTTAGTTGCACATGGATGATCTCAGAGGTATCATGCTGCACCACTAACCTGGAGGTATAGGTATCCTTGAGGAATATGGATACACCCCCTCCTTTTGTGTTTCGGTGCATGTTCTGTGGCAGAAATGTGTGGTATGGGTTGTAGCCTGGTAGTGCTGGGGTGCTTTGTGGAGCCTTGAACCAGGTTTCAGTTTCTGTACAGATGTCGACGTTCTCCATACTGAGGAGTGCTTTTAGCGCATGCATTTTGAGATTTAAACTCCTGGCGTTGAGTAGCATAACCCTCATTTTTTTTATTTGTGCTGATTACGGAGGTGGGTTTGACTTTTGAGCCTTGCCTAAAAAAGGCACTATGGGAGCAGCAAGAGCCTTGGCCAGTATTCGAAAGCCTAAGGGTGACAGGTGCAAGCCATCTCTTGTGAAGCAATGAGGCTTGTCGAGCATGTGGTCCCAGGCTGACAGACACTGGATCCCCTTTGAATGACACCAGATGCTTAGCCAGTTGTTTAAATTGATCATTTTTTCTTTATACTGCGGTATCATTCTTGGTGAGGGCAGGATGCTACTCAGGGTCAGGGTCATACCCGCCTGGGCTACATGATCAGAGAGCTCTTCCATGTTTCTTTTCATATAGTCCAGGGAGGTACATCTCAGGTCATTCACGCCAACATGAACAATGACAGAGTCATATTTGTACTTGTTCTGGAGTGACCTGAGTGCTTGTGTTATGTGGCGGGTTCTGGTTCCCAACAGGCAGCTAACAGTAACCTTCTCCTTGTCCAGCCTAGTGAGTGGGACGTCAGTGTGCCTGACTGTAGAGTCGCCTATTACTAGTGTGTTAGGTATGTTATTTCGCCTTAAGGGCTGTGATTGTGCGGCACACTGATTTTGTGTTTTATGTGTTGTCTGGTTTTTGATTGGAGGTGCAGGTTTTTTGGGTGTCTGCTTTGGAGGTCTCTGATGCTTTTGCAGGTTTTTATTTAGAGCCTCCGAGTATGATTTTGTGTATTTATGTGTATTTTTTGCCAGTGCTGGTTTAGTATGTCTGTGTGAGGCTGGAGGTGTGGTGCAAGTGTTAACCTTCTCCTCATGACTGCCTGTTCCAGTCTTGGGTGGAGAGAGCTAAGCCTCCAATTTAGCTATATAATTGCATCTCTCGCATATGTTAATGTTTTGTGGTAGGAGGAGAGGGTTGTCTGTGTACATGAGGCAATTGTAACATTGCCTCAGGATACCCAGTTTCACCAGCTGGAGTGGAGAGTATACCTGAAATTGCCCTTTGGTCATGCCTGAATAGTAGGGTGAGCTGCTTAGTCGCTTGGTTGGTGAGGGGTGAATAATGAGCTGTGCCCTGCTGGGCAATCAAGTGTCTGGGTATATTAGTGCTTGCTATTAGGTCTGAGCAAGTGCTGGACTGTAGGATGCTTTTTAAGTGCTTAGGTTGAGAGTTAGTCTACTTTCAAGGGAAAAACTGAAGAGGATACTTGATGAAGCTGGGAATAATTTAGCCCTAGCTAACCGGCACTGCTTGGATGTGCAAAACTGTGCAAATCCGGTTTTTACAGCAGGGAAATTAAAGAGAGAGAAATTAGCCCAAAATGGCCTATAAACTTCTAACTTATGGACTGGAACCACTCCCCCAGGGACAGATGGCTGCTCAAAGCTCTCTCTCTCAAAGGTGAACAGAGAAAAACCTCCTTCTATCCAAGTAGGGTATGGGCAACTCAGAAACGTGTAACACAGCCCTGAATTCAGCACTAGCCTGAAAACTGGATTATACTAGTTTAGAAAGGTGGAAAACAAGGAAAAAAAATTTAAAGATTGGGCAAAAACAGTAAAAAAAAACACACACTTAAAACGGCTTTAAATGACTACAAACAGTAAAAATACACTTAAAACATCTTTAGATGACTACAAGCAATCAGAAAAGGCTTTTAAACAAATTGCCCAATTAACGAGAAAAAAATCTCAAAACTGAGTATTGTTCCTGTAGTGCAGGGGAACCTTCTCCAAAAAAGAAGGCCTGGATTAGTGCTCAAGTAATACAAACAAAGCTAGATTCAACAGGCAAGAATCTAGTCTATGCTACAGCAAACAAGGCACACCAATTTCAGTAAGAAACAGTTCAAATATGCAGGCACTATAAGCCTTTAACCAGAAATTCCCAGCTCAGAAGGGCAAAGTCCAGCCTCTCCTCCCACAAGAGTACAGACCACAACCTTCTTAATGTAAAATAACTGGCCTGAAGCCCAAGTGCTTAACCCAGAACTAATACACTTTTAGAATAACAGACACTGGGCTCTCAATTAGCAGTTCCAAACTTAGAAGGATGAAAGCTACCTGTCCTGCCGCCACAGTGCATGCCACAAACCTTCCTAATGTAAAACTGGTCTGAAGCCCAAGTGCTTAATCCAAAAGACTTAGAATGACAGCTAAACTTTAATCAAGTTACTACCAAGCAGTAATAAATACAATTGAATACCTTTAAGAAGGCCTGGATTAGTGGTGAAGTTATACAAATAAATCTAGATTCAGCAGGCCAGGATCTTGTCTATGCTACAGTAAACAAGGCTCACCAATTTCAGTAAGAAACAGTTCAAATATGCAGGCACTATAAGCCTTTAACCAGAAAATCCCAGCTCAGAAGGGCAGAGTCCAGCCTCTCCTCCCACAAGAGTGCAGACTACAAACCTTCATAGGTTCATAGGTAGGTACTAGGCAATCGGCCCTGGGGCCTATACAAGCCCAGCCAAAAAGGTACCCTGGCTTTTGCCACCCAAGAAAATTATTTTCCTGTGCCACTGTCAAGCAGAGCCACAGAGATGACCCCCAGGGTGAATTTCCTATTTCCCATCCAATCATCAAGATTTTTTTTGAAGAGTGTTAATGAGGAGCTTTGTTTGATATAGATAGGTAGTTTATTCCAGAATATGGGAAGTCTCCTCCCACAAGAGTGCAGACCACATACCTTCTTAATGTAAAATAACTGGCCTGAAGCACAAGTGCTTAAACCAGAACTAATACATTTTTAGAATAACAGAGACTGAGCCTTCAATCAGCAGTTCCCAACTTAGAAGGATGTAAGCTACCTGTCCTGCCACAACAGTGCAGACCACAAACCTTCTTAATGTAAAAAACTGGTCTGAAGCCCAAGTGCTTAAACCAAAAGGCTTAGAATGATAGCTACACTTTAATCAGGTTACTACCAAGCAGTAATAAATACAATTGAATGCTTTTAAAAAGGCCTGGATTAGTGCTCAAGTTATACAAGCAAAGCTAGATTCAGCAGGCATTGATCTAGTCTATGCTACAGCAAACAAGGCGCACCAATTTCATTAAGAAACAGTTCAAATATGCAGGCACTATAAGCCTTTAACCAGAAATTCCCAGCCCAGAAGGGCAGAGTCCAGCCTCTCCTCCCACAAGAGGGCAGACCACAAACCTTCTTAATGTAAAATAACTGGCCTGAAGCCAAAGTGCTTAAACCAGAACTAATGCACATTTAGAATAACAGACACTGAGCCCTCTATCAGCAGTTCCCAACTTAGAAGGATCTAAGCTACCTGCCCTGCCACAACAGTGCAGACCACAAACCTTCTTAATGTAAAACAACTGGTCTGAAGCCCAAGTGCTTAAAACAAAAGGCTTAGAATGATAATTACACCAAGCAGTAATAAATACAATTGAGTACTTTTAAGATGACGCAAAAGCAAAATAAAGTAGGAAGAAACACAAATACAGTGAAAGCAGATGAAAAAAGTACATTTTTTTTCCGAGTGAGCAAATGAGATGGGCCCAGGAGGAGTATCCAAATGCAAATTTACAAGAGGGGCGGGCAGTTTCAAAGTTGCCAATATTAACACCAAAACAAAAGCAGGGAGGGTAGGTGGTGAACTAACTGAAAAAACAGAGCCACAACTTCCAGCTAGATAGTATTCAGTGCAACACAAATAAATCAATTTAAATGCTGTATTTGAAAAAATTGCAGATAAAGATTTACTTAAATTCACTTATACAACCATTTGATTGCAGGTAGGTCTTAGCCGGCCAAAGCTCAGAGCTTAAGCAGAAAATAATCAAAAATGTACCACTTATATAAGGCAGAAACCAAATATCAATGAAGTGAAACTTCCCCCACTTATCACTGGCTATGCAGGAATTCTAACTAGCACTAAATTTTAACAAGCATTAACTGAAAAACAGAGCCACAACTTCCAGCTTCAATGCAACACAAATAAATCAATTTAAATGCTGTATTATTTGAAAAAAGTGCAGATAAAGATTTACTTAAATTCACTTATACGTCCAGTTGATTGCAGGTAGGTCTTAGCCAGCCAAAGCTCAGAGCACTTGATTCAGAAAGTTTTAATGACACTTTCCTAAATGAACTACAATTTCCAACAATGTGACACTCACACAAATTTACTAAGGATGCCCATAACCAAGAATGAAATATTGGTGGCCATTAACAAATTGAAACCAGGTAAAGCCCCAGGCCCAGACGGCTATCTGTCAGAATTTTACAAATCCTTTAAACAGGTACTAGCCCCCATTTTACTTAGTCTGTAATCATATAACCCAGTTTGGTATATCTGATCTATATATTAATAATTCCAGGACTATCTTTATTCAAAAATTTATCAACAATAACTTCAGTACCATTGACTATCGCCCAATCGCCTTAATTAACCTTGACATAAAGATTTTATCCTCTATTCTAGCAAGTAGATTAAAAAATGTATTACCGCATATTCTGTCTCATGACCAACTAGGTTTCATGAACAATAGGCATGTTTGGGATAATACTCTATCTATTGAAGCCATAACCTATATGACAAAGCGCGACAAATCTCCTAAATATGCTCTCTCTGTTGATGACCAAAAAGCTTTTGACAGGGTAAACTTGAACTTTTTCTTTAAAATTATGAAACACTTTTCCATTCCTGATAAATTCATCAAAATGGCTGCAACCCTTTATATTAAGGCTTCTACTACTTTATACATAAACAAAAAATACTCCAATCCAAATAATAAGTTGTACAAGGCAGGGTTGTCCACTATCTCCTAAATTATTTAACATCTATCTTGAAGTACTACTGCTAAAGCTAAGCCAAAAAACATTTCACCGTTCAGTTTACTTATATAAAATATCAGTAAAATACACTGCCTTTGCGGACGACTTAAATATCTACTTGGAACTCCCCTCAACTGAACTAGGGAAAATTCTTAACTCTATAGACAAATTTTCACAAATCTCAAACTACTCCATCAACCCCAACAAATTAATAATCTTCCCACTAAACCCCTTGCTCACAAAGAATTTTTTATACCAGAAACAAAGATCAAAGTTAATTATTCACTTAAATATTTGGGTATAATATTTACCCATCCCCTACAAGAACTAATTAATAGCAATCTGTACAAAACTTGGTCTAAAGTATTGGCAGACCTCAAAAAATGGAAGAATATAAACCTCTCTCTCTCTCCTCTCAAAAGCACCCATTATAAAAATGAATATCCTCCCCAAAATTCTTTTCCACTTCTTTGCCCTTAATCAAAATATCCCAAACACTTTCTTTTCGAAAATGAATACTGTACTGGGGAAATTTATTTCGCACCCTTAAAATGTCAGAATTGGTTACACTAAACTAACACTTCCCAAAGTAAAAGGGAGGCTGGCCCTTCCGGATTTTCTAACTTACTATCATATAATAAACGCCAGTCGTATTGTGCATACAGCTAATTACCAGCACTCAAATAATGTCTGGAATCCCTTATGGATAAAAATATACAATGCACACATAAGTGCATCCAACATTAACCCGAGAGCGTCAATCTTTCTTAACCCTAAAACTCTCAAGGATCTCAAAATTCACCCTATATTAATAAAAAATATCACTGGTTTTCAAAACCTGATAACATCTCTTGGTATGCAACACTCCCTAACGATGGCCCAACCAGTCAATTTAAATCCCAACTTTAAATTGAGTAACATGTTAAATCTCGATAGCTACCCTCTTATCAAGAACTGTATAGTTTGGGACTTCTATATAATTAAAGACTTACCATTTGAAACGATCGTAACTTCATTAGCAGCCAATAAAAAAATATGATATAATCATTAAACAAATATTATACCTAATATCTCTGGCTACAGACAAGATTACAATTCTCCCCTCAGAATTTCAGCTGTATCAGACTCTAATAGACCAACTTCTTTTAAGGTCTAAAATGCTCTCAAATGTCTATAAACTAATAAAAATAAAACACCAAGACAATATACTATTCTCTAAGTACTGGGATAGACAAAACAAGGAAGTAACGATTAGCCAAAAACTTGATGCAATTGTTACAACATTAAAATTAACTCCCTTTAAAAAGCTGATATATACTCAGCTCATGATAAACAATAACGCCTATCACACGCCATCATTCCTAAATAAAATTAACCCAAATATCTCACCTCTTTGCCCAACCTGCCCCAACTCAGTAGCAGATATACTCCACATATTTTGGTCCTGTAGAAATGTGTACAAACTGTGGTGTTTCCTTAGAGCACAGCTTAAGAAAATGGGGTACATGAAGTCAACTCTATCCTGGGAAATGGCGATTTTAAACATATTCCCCAGCCCCTTCAAATCTGAGACTAAACATATTGTTGTGACACTCTGTGCGTTACTTAAAACTTACATTACATTAAACTGGTTAGACAGATCCAAAATGTCTTGGAAAGACTTCCAGTCGATGGCTGTTCAATATGTATTGGCAAGCAAACTGAAGACTACTAGCAAAAAAAAAAAAAAATAAAATATTTTCAAAAATATTGGAATAACCTTATAGAAGTTTTAAAATACTGTTCCTAGGTATATTTTTCTCCTCCCTTGGGTTGACCTCTACTTTTCTACCACCTTATACCCTTCTCTCGTTCCCGCCTTAACACTGGGTCAGATACTTTACATTTCTAATATCTACCTTCGATCTAATCCATGAAAGATCACAAATAGAAACCTTACCACCATACTTTCTCTCACTCTCGTTCATGCAATAACAGCTAACCTCCTTCTATTACCATCCTATCACTTAGTGACAGCTGAATGTATATAATGTATATAGTTAAAGCAATTGGTCTTAGTTATTTGAATTCATATCATCACAGTTGAGTATTTTGATACCTGTATCTTAACTTACTCCTTCTCACTATTCTATGTATAAACTACTAAGCACTTGCATTGTGATGGCAATTATTTACTATTGTTATACTGGACTGCCTGTTCTTGTGTTTAAGCAGGTATTACTAATTATATTCATATACTTGTATTGTACCTGTTGTTAACACTGTTTTGTGTTTTTCAAAAATGCAAATAAAAATCATATTGCAAAAAAAAAAAAACTACTTCTTATTTGAACATTATGAAAACAATTATTTGAATATGTTCCAATTAGTGGACAGTTCATGTAATAATATTTAACAGAACATTGGTGAAAGGAGAGATTTGGAAGCTATGAAAAAAATGAGGCATAGCTTAAGCTGGTAGGTTACCATGGTAGCTGTTACCACAGTCTAGGTAATGGTCCATTCACACAGGAAGAAGTCACAGCACAAGGAAATAAAAATGCAACAGTTCCAGGGGCTTCCCCTTTAGAAGTCAGGAGATCAGAGAGAGTCTGCAGTAGGAAGCAATGTGGGGAAGATCAACAGATGAGCAGGAAGAAGCCAACAAATAAACCACTATGGGAACCAACAGAATTAGCTAGAAGAGCAAATGAAACCTATGGCCAATGAAAACTGCAAATAGTATAACACTTTTAAAGACTTTAATTGGTTTTGTTCAGATAAAACAGTTACTAAAGCTCATGCTAATGTGTTAGTTAAAGGACTTTCCTTTGTTCCAGTAAGAAATGTGAACATAGTAGAGACAACTTTTGGATTTGAAGCTGTTTGTAAGGAAGTGAAATCTAGCCTTATGGTTTCCTGAAAACAATAATAGCAATAGCATGCTGAAGTTAAGCCGTTCTAGTTGTTTCATTCCCCCCTTCAGTGTTCAGATGCAAATGTTTGAAAAAATGTGTGAACATGATATAAGATGCATTTTGTCAAAACCAGGCGAAAAGAAAAGCTTTAACTTATCTATAACTGAGAAGTTATTGTTAAATGACACGTGTAATGATTCTTCTATCAGAGTCATGAAACCAGACTAGGAGGAGATTTGGCTATAATGAACGACATTCAATACATATGTAAAATGAAAAGTATGTTGAGTGAAGAAGCTTGTATTGAAAGTTCTTTAAGTGAAATTAGTAGGACAAGCAACTTTATAGATAGCTACCTTTATGACATGATGGAAGGACATTTGGCCAAAAGTGAGTATATGTAATGATAAACCATTTGTGGCAGAGATATTTGGTATTCCAAAATTACATATAAATGTAGATGATTCTCCTTTTATGCCTATTGTAGATGCCACTAGGTCTAAAACTTGTTGCACAGTGAGATATTTGGACTACTTGGTTAAGAGTAGTGTTAACAGAATAAGTTAAATTTGTAAAGATTCATGGCATTTTTTAGCCTTAATAAATGGACTAGAGTTGGATGAAAATGTCATTTTGTCACTGTTGATGTAAATAATTTGTATTCAGTAATACCACATATGCTAGTGTTGCAATGGTTTGATGAGCAGTTAAGAGATAGTAAAAAAGGGTACAGATAAAATGTGTGGCAGTAACCCTGATGGAGTTGGTATTAAAAAACAACTAAATATGTTTTGACAAGCAATATTTTAGACAAGCTGTGGGAGTTGCTTTATGTGCTGCCTTCACCCCAGCCTTTGCAAAATGTATCATGGCCTACTGTGAGGAAAATTATTTAAAAGTGAATTTAGTAAATCCTGGTCAGGATATATATGGTTTTTGGATGACATTTTTATTTTGAGGAGAGACACTGATAAATTGTCAGTGTTTGGAATTCATCAATAATATTGTGGAATTTTTGAAGTTTAGTTATTCAATTCAAACTGAAAGTGTCCATTATTTAAATGTGGAAATAAGAAAACATAGACTATAGGCTATATTTGTTTCTACTATTTATAGAAAATCTACTTATTCCTAACAATTAACTTCACTTTCATAGATGGCATGTTACCAGAAAGACTGTAGTAAAAATGCAGCTAGTAAGGTTGGCAAGAATGGTGTTGGAATTAGATACTTTTTTTGTCGGAATTAGATACTTTTTTGTAGAGTGTGAAGTATTGTTGGGTATGTTTTCTAGGAGAGGGTACCCCCAATCATTTTTAATGGAATTTAGGGATAAAGTGGTATTTATTGTCCTATACTGAGTGCAAACAGTTACGTACATATATGGATGAAAACAACACTAGAACTTTAAAGGTTAATCATAACAGAGCATTTATTTCAACATTCAGCTTGGATAGTAAAGCCATAGGTGATTGATAAAGAATTGAGAGAACTTTCAAGTAGATAATACAGTTCTGAAGAAAGTAGGCAATATGCCTGTGCTAGTTTGTAAGAAAGATAGGTCATTCAGAAGATTATTGGAGAGTGAAAAATCAAGCAGTTACTAACAAACCCCTAGGAATGTTTGTGTGGCCACTGCACACAATATAAAAACATTCTGGTAACTAGTAGATGTTCTTCGTGTTTCACTGTTGCAGTCATTACATTTGGGTAATCCTGCTGGCAGGTTGCCCTCAGTCGTCCTGAATTCCTAAGTCCTGGGTCCTGCGTCTGCCGCTGTTGCCGCTTCCCTGACGTCAGGTCGTCAGGGGTATAAAAGATGCGGCAGACGCCATTTTCTTTAGTCTTTCTTGCCGTGCGGTGCCCAAAGCAGAAGCAGTTCGCAAGTGCTGGTCGGCCGACTCTTGAGATTTTTGAGTTCGAGTTTCAGATCTGAAGTCTTCTATAAAGCTAAGTACCCCGTTTGGGAAACTTTTTTCTTGCTCCAGACCGATGTCAGAAAAAGTTAATAATTGTATTTCCTGTGGGAAGCAAATACCTTATAAGGACTTTCATTCTTACTGTATTCCTTGCCTAGGCCCTGACCATAACGTTTCAGGTTGTCTGTTTTGTGCTAAATTTAACCAATGCACTATTAAGCGTCAGTATGATTTTGCATTAAACTATTTTGGGCGCAGGTTTAATTATCCAGAAATGTCGTCGGAAAGCCATCCGACTACCGGAGATCACAAAAAACGCAAAGAAAAAGATAGGCAACCGAGGCCCAAAACCGATGAAGCTTCCCCAAAGCCAGTCGCCGGTTCTCAGTGAGGTGCTTTTGCAGCCCCTGATGCCCGCTACTTTAGAGTCGCAGGCCGCTACCGACTACCACGTGGAGTCGGCTATGCTGCTGGAAACTCAAGGTATTGGAGCCTCGGACACTATTCCTTCAGATGGGTCCGGAGCCATTGAGCGGGTACCGGCTTCTTAGGGTGTATTCAGACATAAACATCTATACATTAAACCGACTTCAAAGACAAAGAAGCAAACTCAAGAGCCACGTGGACAGGCCTCCATGCCCAAAAAGCAGATGCTCAAAATGGTCGAAGACTTGATTACCTTGATCAGGGGTTCCCATCCCCCTCCTGATAAGAGGCCTAGGCAAGAGACTGACTATGAATCTTCAGATCAGGTGTCCATTTCTTCTGATCAGGAATATTCTGTTCCCCCCCATGAGGATTCTGATGCTGAAGAATCTATACCTTCAGCTTCTCTTCAGAGGACTATTCTTTTGGGGAAACCTTACATACCATGAGAGAGCATTTCCACTGGGAGAGCCAAGATTTTTCAGAATCTAAAAAGAGGCTCAGGGATTTCCTGTTACTGCCTCAACACAAGCCACTAGCCATTCCACCTGTGTTAGACATTGTAGATTATGTGTTTTCGGAGTCTAGTCTTACCCCTGACTCCTTACCTCCAGCTGCTGTTAAGCCTGACAGATATTACAGGGTTCCTGACTCACATAAATTCCTTTTTAAAAACCCTGCTGCAGACCCAGAAACTATTTCTCAGGGTCCCAAAGGAGTTAAGGCTTCCGCTGCAAAAAACCCTACCCCCTCTGACAGGGATTCTAGGACACTGGATAGATGGGGAAAAAAGGTTTACACATCTGCTGCCTTGGCTATAAGGGTCTTAAACTGTCAGTTTCATATGCTCAAATATCGGCAACATGTCATGGCATTGCTTAAACAGAAAATGTTGTTAAACTCTGAATGTACAGAAAACAAGGAAATGAAGGATTTATTGCATGCAGCTGAACAAGTTGGAAAGCATACTTTGCAATGTGGTTTTGATTCTTTAGTGGTCTCCTGCAGGGCCGCAGTTACAGGTTCTGTAATTAGGAGGCATGCTTGGTTAAAGGAACAAAATCTGCCTGATCATGTTAAAGTTAAATTATTAGATGCACCTTTACAGCATGATACTTTGTTTGGTGTTAAGGCAGAAGAGGTGTTAAAGAAAATGGAGGACAAAGCTAAATCTATGCAAATGGTCAAAGATTTTTTACAAGTACAGCCACCTAGGTTTAGTAGACACTGGCCAACAAAGAATTGGTCCTTTCCTGTGTCAGACAGACCTCAAAGGGGCAGACCCAGATGCCCTAGAGGCAGATCCCAGGTGCAAGGTTCATTCCGCTCAAAACAATGGGGGGCTTCTACCTCCAAAGTTGGAGAAGACAAATCACAACCATTCCGGAAATAGTCCCAATGACTTCCCCCTGCCTGCACCAAGCACTTATCTCCTGGCAGCCCCCTTAGGGGGAAAATTAGCACTTTTTTCTCAAAATTGGCACATCATAACCCAGGACAAGTGGGTCTTAAATATCATGTCACAAGGCTACAAGTTCCATTTCCATACCCTGCCAAAGGCAAACGGCTGGCCAGATCTGCCAAAAAATCAATGAGCAGAGGCACAAAAACAAGTCTCATCCCTCATGGACATGGGGTCCATTCAACTAGTACCAGAACAAGAGCAGGGACAAGGATTTTACTCAAGACAGTTCTTGGTACCCAGACAGGACAAGGCCTGGAGGCCAATACTGGACCTATCTATTTTGAACACATTCCTGGATATACCAAAATTTAAGATGTTGACTTTGCAGCAGCTTCTGCCCATGCTGGGCAACAACGCTTGGCTTGTGACTTTAGACCTAAAAGAGGCATACCTGCATGTCCCAATCAGACAAATATGCAGAATATACCTCAGATTCAAGCCTGGCTCAATGCATTACCAATTCTCTGCACTGCCCTTTGGCTTATCTACTACGCCCAGGGTCTTTACAAAGTGTCTGGCACTAGTAATTGCATTCTGCAGACAAAGAGGAATACAAATATATCCTTACTTGGACGACTGTCTAATTCAAGCAGAGAACAAGGACATTCTTCTACAGCATCTGGCGTTTGTGAAAAGACTTCTAACATGCCTAGGGTACACAGTCAACGAAAAGAAATCAAAACTAGTACCCTCTCAAGAGATAATATTCCTGGGTGCAAGCTTAAATACAACTACCCAGATGGCTTATCTCACGCCAGACAAACAAAGGCAACTGACTACCTATTTCAAAATGCTGGCAACAAAGGCCCAGTTATCTACAAGAAAAATTTTACTAATTCCATATGCAAGACTGCATATGAGGAAACTTCAGTGGTGCCTAAAAAGTGTTTGGACTCAACATTGCCACAGCTTGGAAACATTGATTACTCTCATTCCCTGCCTACAACAGGAGTTTCGATGGTGGGCAAAGGCTTGCCACCTAAACAAGGGACAGCCATTCACATTACCCCTAGCCAGGCAAACACTAACAGCGGATGCATCAGATTATGCCTGGGGGGGGCCCACATGGCAGGAAGATGCATTCAGGGCACATGGACCTTAAACCAAATGCATCTACATATCAATCAAAAAGAGATGCTAGCAGTTCAAAATACCTTGACAGCCATCAAGGACCTACTTCATCCAGGAAAACTACTGATAAAGACAGACAACACCACTGTCATGTGGTATATAAACAAGCAGGGGGGCACACATTCTTACCCCCTTTGCAGACTAGCCATGACTTTGTGGGACACAGCATTGACTTACCAAGTACACCTGCAGGCACAATTCCTGCCAGGAAGTGAAAATACTCTGGCAGACGAACTAAGCAGAAACCTCATGGATCCCCACAAGTGGCACCTGGATCCACAAGTCTTCAGCATGATAACAAGGAAATGGGGATGCCCAGACATAGATCTATTTGCCTCCCCTCACAACTACCAACTAAAAAGACTCTGCACAAGGATTTATCACAGACAAGCATGGAAAGTGGACGCCCTATCTTTCAGCTGGAAAAACCTATCAGTATATGCATTTCCCCCTCTGCCTCTCCTCCCCAAGGTACTCCTAAAGGTCAGACAGGAAAAGCCAAGGATGATACTAATTGCCCCAGACTGGCCCCGCCAGTACTGGTTTCCAATACGAAGGAGCTTGTCTCAATGCCCAGCTTGGACCTTACCTCAGATACCTCATCTACTGTCCCAGCAAAACAATCAGATCCTGCACAGCCAACTCAGGACTTTAAACCTGGCAGCATGGCGGATAATGTAGTCATACAAAACACACCTCTCAGTAAAGCTGTGATGGATGTCATTTTGGAGGCCAGAAGGCCTTGTACTAGAAAATCTTATGCTGGAAAATGGAAGAGATTTTTTGCTTGGAACCAGGCACAAGGAACTGATACAGCTGTGCCAAATATTTCTCAGATTTTGCAATACTTAACTGAGATGCTGGACAAAGGTCTATCTTTTCCATCCATTAAAATTCATGCCTCTGCCATTTCGGCCCATTACAATACAGAGCCACCGATCTTTTCTCATCCCTTACTAAAACAGTACCTCAGAGGAGCCAAAAACTTAAGGCCTCCAAGAAGATCACCAATGCCTGCATGGGACCTCAACTATGTCTTGGAAAAACTCACCCTGCCACCTTTTGAGCCAGCTGCAACGGCTGATATAAAGTTTTTTATCTTGGAAAACAGCTCTGCTCCTAGCAATAACTTCTGAAAGATGAGTTTCAGAGCTTCAGGCACTCATGGCTGTGGAACCTTTTATCATTTTTTATCCAGACAGGGTCTCTCTGAGGACAAACCCAACATTTATGCCTAAGGTGGTGTCCAGTGTGGCTCTTATCCAAACTATTCATCTGCCAACTTTTTATCCAAATCCACAGAACAAGGGGGAGATAATTCTACATTCTTTGGATGTACACAGACAGCTTAGATTCTACTTGGACAGAACCAAAGTTTTCCAAAAGGCAGAACAATTACTAGTGGCATATGCTGCAGGATCACAAGGAAAGCCTATCTCAAAGCAGACTATTTCAAAGTGGATAGGCCACTGCATTCGTTTCTGCTACTTACACCATGGCAAGCCAGTGCCTAAGGGCATTAGGCCACATTCAACCAGAGCTGCAGCCACTTCAGCAGCCTTTCTCAGGGGAGTACCAACCAAGGACATTTTTAGAGGCCGCTACTTGGAGTTCAGTGCACACCTTTACCAAGCACTATCATCTGCCACTCTACTCTAAATCCAGGGCAGGCTGTACCACTGTAGTTCTGCAGGGCCTCATAGCCACTCCTAATGCTGTTTAGCTCCAGCCTCCCATCCATAGCTTTGGGACTCTACCCAAATGTAATGACTGCAACAGTGAAACACGAAGAACATAGTACAGTTGTGTACACTTATCATAAATGTAGATGTTCGAGTGTGTTCACTGTTACAGTCCAGGTTACCCACCCGCCATCCCCCTTTCTTCTGATGGAACCTATGTGGTGTATTTGCTTGTAGATAAAGGTAAAGTTTATATTGGTGCATGTATTTATATGTATATAAATTTTGGCTACACTTTTAGGGGACACCTGACATCTGGGGCAAGAAAAACTAAAGAAAATGGCATCTGCTGCATCTTTTATACCCCTGACGACCTGACGTCAGGGAAGGGGCGACAGTGGCTGATGCAGGACCCAGGACTTTGGAATTCAGGCCGACTGAGGGCAACCTGCCAGCAGGATTACCCAAATGTAATGACTGCAACAGTGAATACACTTGAACATCTACATTTTTGGTAAGTGTACCCAGCTGTACTTTTCGTTATCAGAAATAAAGAATATTTTGTCACAGAGCATTATTGCTGTGAGCCAAAAAATGTGGTGTATGGAGCTTTGTGTTCTAAGTGCCCTGCTTTTTACATAAGGAAAATGCAGAGGATGCCTAAGTGTATGCACACATGCAAGAGATACAAAAATCAAAACCGCAAATGCCCTTTTCAGACACATACAAGAAAATAAGGACCACAGTTTTAATTTTCTAGTTATGGAGCAACTAATGAAAGACAAAGGGGGTTTTGTTATAGAAGATCATTTTAAATGTGAATTAAAATGGCAAATTTTAGTTAATGCAACGTGTTTTCCAGGTTTGAATGATTTAGTGGCTATTAATTCTGTCTTAAAGTTTATTTGTGATGTGTAGAAGGGAACCTAATATTGATCCCTGGTGGAGTCTCACAGGAATTCACTGGAAAGGAGAGTAGTCTGACTGCCATTTTATAGGCTATTCCCTGTTGATCAGGTAACTATGGAAATAGAATATGGTTGAGTGAGATAGATGAATGGAGGATAGTTGTACAAGGAGATTTGGATGAGCAGCAGTATCAAATGCTTTTGATAGGTCTGGGAAGATGGACAATACTATGTTACATTTATTTCTTTCATTACCTATTGTATTTATAAAATTGAATAGGGCAGTTTTTATGCTATGTTTTGGCTGAAAATTGTGCTGAGTGATTAAGATAAGGTTGTTGCCAGAAAAAGGTGTTTTGAGAGTTGCATTCGAATACCTTTTCTCAAGAATTTTGGAGAGGGGAAAGGATAGCAATGGTCTGTTAGAGAAATCTGTGGAGGCTGTGTCTATGTGTAAGGATATTATAAAAGATTTTTTTCCAAAGAGTGAGGGCATAGTTTTCATCAATTGAGTGGTTTATGTAGATGGAGATAGGGATAGCTAGAACTTCTTTTTGACATTCTCTTTGTGGATTGTCTGCTGCTAAGGTTGCAGATTTTAATTTTTGGAGAAGAGATATGATGGTAGAGATTGGTACTATCTGGAAGTTGAACAGGGTTGTGGTTGTTTTTCAGATGGTAAGGTGGAAAGAAGGGTTGTATTTAGTAGGCACAGGACACTTTTAACGAAACGAACATTGAATTGGGTAGTGATGCTTTCTGTGTTAGTTATTTTTGGTTGGGGTGCACTAGAACATCCACGTTTTCGAAATTTATTTATAGAGGACCAGCAACATTTAGGGTTGTTTTGATTAATATGTTATAAATTGGTATGGTAGATTTTTTAATCAGATTTTATTTGCCATTTTTTGAGGTGTCTAATTTGTCAGAATTTCTCCAGGGATAACAGTGTTCTTTGGTCCATTTTTCCAAGCATTGTTTCTCTGCTCCATGAGTTTCTTTGTATTCATTGTTAGTCAGGGGACGGGTTTATATTTGACTTTTTTATTCTTAGTGGTATATTGTGGTTTATTATATTCAGGAAAATGGTAAAGCATTCTCTAGGGATGTGTTTAAGTGTGGGCCCAATTACATTGCTTAAGGTTGGACATAAAATGTTCTGTATTGAAGAGAGTTTGAGTACCTGGTTGCATGTTATTTTTTTATTGATGTTCTGATGTCTTGCAACGAAAGTGAGATGGTCACTGATATCTGGTAAGCAACATGAGTTGCTTATGTTATTCTGGCTACTACTTTGTATCCAGTCAAAGATTGTCTCTTACTGCATTTATTTATTCTAGTTGGTGTGCTTATAATTTGATTAAAACCATAGAAATTAATTGGTATGATTGATGTCTCAGAGTTTACAAGTAGCCAGTCAATATTAAGATCTCCCGGAGTTATAGTTTCTTGGGTTATGTTTTGTGATATCCAGCATAGGATATCCTCCGCTATTGTGGAATTTTTACCTGGTGGTATGTACAGGGCTGCTATACAAAAGGTTTCATGGTTATTTATATATAGATAATTGTTGTAGACTCAGATTGACTGGTTAAATAAAAGATAAAACCGAAGTAAATCCAACCAGTCAGCCATGGCAGTTGCTGTATAAAAGCATGGATTTTATTCAAAGAAGGAAAATAAAACCATAAAAGCAAAAACACAGATAAGCACTTTTCATGCCTTTCTAAACGGGCACTTCATCAGCTCTACAAATTGTTACAAACAAACCATCTTTAAACAGTCACCTCACCAGGTCATGTGATCTAAGAATTTGGTCTTAAGGGACAGTTCCATGGAGTCCCTTCTTACCATCTGTATGTAATTCTAAAATCCACTTCCTCTCTTTACATTCAGTTTTATTCCTTAAATCACGTTTTCTATTGCTAGGTGTAAGTAATTACAAAACTAAAAACTTAAAAGTATGGCTTGTGTCATTCTCTAAAACATGTTTATACAGTGCATTACTAGCATCATTCCTCCTGATGCGATTCATATGCTCTATAATTCTATCATTCGAATGCCTGTTTGTCTTACCTATGTAGAAGGATTCACATTTCACACAGAATGACAAATACACTAGATTTTGACTTCTATAATTTGCATAAAAACGAAAGACATAGCTCTTCTTACTCACTGGATGTCCATAGGAATCACTGCTTTGAATGTTTTCGTACATGTAGTCTCTACGTGGAAATGTATTACATATATCAGAAACAGAAACCTTCTTGTTGGTAAATTTAAAACACACCAGCTGTTTAATGTTCTATAGCTTTTATAACAAAACTTGGGTGCATTACCAAGTACTGACTTATACCTGTTGTCAGATACAAGTAGTTGCCAGTATTTCCTAATAATATTGCAGATAGTTTGAACACCATAGAATAAGTCAGACACACTTAGGTCAGAACCTCTTGCATCCTAGATCTTTCTTTCACTGTTCACTACTCTCAGAGAAGTATGATTTAACAATATCCCTCCTGTCTTGGAGGACCTCATTACAGGCACCTCAACCTCTGCATCATGGTAGTCTCTACTTTTAAAAGTGCATTTTAAGGTTCATAGGTTGGTACTGGGCTATCTGCCCGAAGACATATATTAGCCCAGCCACGTTGTGCGGTATTCACCGCCCCTTTAGTAGTTCCCTAGACCCTTGTACTAGCAGCTAGTACCCTTGGCCCCTATCTAGTAGTGCTGTTGGTGCGATCCCCGGTGTGAACTTTCTGTTACCCATCCACTCATCAAGGTTCCTCTTGAAAAGTGATAGTGAGGGGCTCTGTCTTATGTAGATCGGGACCCTGTTCCATAGTAAGGGAAGTCTCTGCAAAGGGAATCTATCCCTCCAGCATGTTCTATTCATTGTTGTGTTGAGGTTTATATCCCTAGAGCATGTAGCTCGAGTAGATTTGGTTTTGCTAAGATGGAGCATGTTCAACAATTCTGGGTTAAACATGGCTCTGTACGTTAGACAGAGATCGCCTCTGAGAAAGCGGTATGCAACAGAGAACAGTCTTAGCTTTTTCAATCCTGCTGCATAGGGCAACTGTTTGAGGCCAGTAATCCTCTTGGTTAGGTACCTTTGTGGTCTCTCCAGCTGCTGGAGATGTCTAGCCAGGTACATTCCAATTGGTGCATTGTACTCAATAATGGATCCTTAGATCGTGATGCGAACCCTTTCATGATCAGATGGGTCACATAGAAGGATTTTCTAACCACTTTGGCAGCATGGTTATCAAACGAAAGCTGACTATCTACTTGGGTCCCTAGATCCCTTATTTCTTCTTCAGATTTCAGGGGATTACCTCCTATGTTGTAGTTTGCGGGTACTCTGTTTTTTCCAAAGGGGATTACTACGCATTTATTTACGTATTCTTAAATAATTCATACATAATTCTATCATCAGCATTTAGACCTGCATATCTGTATAACTGTCCTTTTACCACATTAGTGTGTACATGATTTGAATGCATGCTGTTACTGTGACGCCCCACCACTGTCCCAGTAATCAGGGAGCCTTAATTCTCAGCACTAGCACCAGTGGGGGACTTGTATTTGGAGGATGACAGGTACACACAATATTTCCATATGCAACTCTCTGTATCAAGTGCAGTTTCCCTTAAAAGTGCACGGAGACCACAGTCAGTCTGGGGCTGGTTTCTCTCAGTTTCTTCAGATCCCCATTAAGACTCCCCACTGGCACAGCTATAGAGTTGAGACCTCAGCTGAGTGGCCAAGCCAAGACCTCCAACACTCTCTCTGTCCAACCAGTGCTTTGTGTCCCTACCCAAGTAGCTGACACACACACTCTTTGAGATTCATTTTATACACACAGACACACACACACACACACACACACACACACACACACACACACACACACACACACCTGGGAAATGCTGGCACAGATTTACTAGCTATGCCCCCTTCTGCCCAGACTATAAGGTAGTTATTACTGCCACCAGCCAGCTCCTTGTCAGCTACTTTAAGACCCTTAACAAAGCATGCCAATCTTACTGTGTAATGTTACTATCAGTACAAATGGTAGCTTGACCAAGATCAAGGCTGTTAGGAGTGGTTCACAGTATCACCAAATATCCAGGTACTCCCAGAACTAAAATATCTCTAGACAGATCAGCCACAATGAAAGGTTTAAATGTATGTAATAATAATAAAAGAACGAGACAATACTAAATATACATTTACAGTAACATCAGAGTTCAAAACCACAGGAAATATTTAAAACAACGTTGTTGGACAGTCACAGATAAATAAAGAAAAACATCTAAATTAAGCTTTGCTATATTCTTGACTATATCTAAAATAATTGTACTGTACCCTAGTACACTTACTTAACTGGAGCAGCAAGGCAGATGTGGGGAATAGATCCTCTAGCTAATGTTGTCAGGTCAAAGACAGAATACACAATGCAGAGTCTCTCTCAGAGAGTTCTTAAATTAATATCACAAATATTACTGCTGGGATAGTGTGTAGAATGACGTCATATCTTGTCATCTGACTCTATCCTAAGTAAACCCCCCCCACTGCTGAACGCTAGCAGTATTTAGCATCTACCTGTGAAAATACATACACAAGCGCTTTCCCTCAGCTCTTTGCAGATCATGGAAATCATAAAACAGTAAAACACTTCCAAGACAATGCAGAAAACATCTCCGCACAGGCATTGTGTCTGTTGCTGAACTGAAACAGAAAGCTAACATTGTTTTATTGTATGGCCATAACGTAATTTAATTTCAACTGTTTTTCTGAAGTTAACCTTCTGTATCCCAGTTTCCACTGTTAAAATATATACATTTAAACAGTTACAGTATTGTATGTACATTCATGTTCTATTCCAGTAGGGCATGCTGTGGTTACATTTTAAGCACTTTGTAAAAGCCTTTTCATTGCACACTTCTGTACCAGCAGTTTGATATACACCTGACATACAGTTCTAATACATTTGTAACACAAGTATCTTATATGAAGCATGTTGATATTCACAAATAACATATAATTTACAACATTCCAGATAGCTGGGGTGACAGTACCTCATTTGTCATACTTATTGACTATTTGTTATATAACTTGGTAGTTATCTCAGTTTCAGTAATATTAAAGCACATCCAAGATATCAATAGATTTAGAAGAGGTGAGAGTAAATCTCAGAAAACTAGCTGTAGAGTGTAAATACTCAACAAATTTGTGTAAAGTTTCCATTGTGCCTGACAAAACAGAAAACATATCAACAAACTGTACATAAAAAGGAATAAACTTAAGAAATTACCTTGATTGAATATGACTGCTAGTACGCCAACACCATATTTTGCATAACTGTTGGCGCAAATGGTGCCCATTGCAACCTGATGATATAGCTTATCATTAAATATAAACGCATTATTGTTCAAAATGATGTCAAGAAGTGAGTAGACCAGCTGTAGCTTATCAATACTATATCGTGAATCTTTCAGCAAGAACAACTTAACATATTCTATGCCTACATCATTGGGGATAATGGCGAAGAGTGATGTGACATCCATAGTTACCAGTCCACAGTTCTTAATGTCTGACTTGCTATGTCATTCTTATAAACTTGCCAGAAAATGCTTGGTAACTATTAAAACTCTACCCTCTTTGTCTAGCACTAGACATAACATTTTATCGGTGTATATGGACAAAGGTTCCGTCTCCCAGCCCCTACCAGAGACAAGTAGGCCTCATAGGTGGGTCTACTCTAGACTTGTGCACTTTAGGTAGCCTATACATGATAGTGGGTTGACCAATATTAATAGGAGTTGGCCCAGAAGGCTCATCCTAGTCAGTTCATCAGTTTTAACATTTTTGTTTTGTGTAGAAACACTCTGTTTTCCGCTTTGATTATTTCTTGGCCAAAAGAATATTCTCCCCTCACAAAAATCTGCCTGATCTCTTGCTAATTTGTTATGTTTAACCAGTTGTAAACATTTTTCATATGCAGTTAAACCAATGAACATAGCATCAGTTTTATAATTGAGTCTCTAAAGAGTCTCCTCCATGAGAGAGTCCTCCATAGGATGAAAAAAAATCAATCGGCAATCGAATATATTTAAAGCTGCTTTCCAGACTGAGTGATTGCCATTTACTCAAGAGTTCTGGATAGGTGTTTCCACAAGTAAGCATCCTTAGTACTCTTAAGCCTTTAGGAATCCGTTTATGAAAGAGGCATGCTTCCAAGTGGAGTCTACTAATACTTTTTTTGCCCATGTGCACTAATATGTTCTCGGTGTATGTAGAAATAAAACAGCTGGTCATGTGTTCGCATCACTCTGGGTAACAAAGAACTTTAAATCCTAAAACATTTTTGTTACAATTTAAAAAAATATCCTAACATATTTTTGCTACATCTTAATTAGAGCAACCTGTACCAGTTGTCTACCGAATTACAATAAAGCTGCATTTGTGTTGACATAGCATAACTAACAGTTGTTCTACAGCATTACCACAGGACAGCAAGCTGGTTAAGAACTAACATGCAAAGTTAAATGTTAAACAAATGTAGGAAATACTTTGCAGTAAATAAATCAGCAGTGATGATGATGGCAAAGTGCTTATTACTGTTTGCAGTGATCACTGAGCGATTCAGAGAGACACAAATTAGCTGATACTGTGGTCTTTTCTCATTGCAACTAATGTGTCTCTGAATCGCTGTTGTTTGCGATTGTGCTAAAGGGGCCTTTTTGATACACTACTTAACACTCATGGGTCAGTTCTTTCTGAATTCCCTCCATTATTTAACATGTTAGCATTTCCCAAAATGATAGACTATTTATTTGTCCTGTACTCTATGTATTTAAGAGAAAGCTTTCTTGGTATGTTATTTGCCACTTTAATACTGAATGTTTAAAATGTTATTACTGATTCAGTTTAGTGTTGCTATTATGAAATATTTTTTATTACAGTTTATACAGTATGGAAATTCCCTTTCAATTTGTTTTGCTGATAAAAGATGCACCTTATTATGTTTAATTTTCCATAATTATCAAATGTTAAACTATTGCTTAAGTGATTTTATTGTAAGAGAATAAACTGAAGCTGATAAAAGATGATTTGCAGGATGCTGAGTTAAGTTAAGGAGATAGTGGGGTAAGAGAGGTGTAGTTATTTTATGTAGAAATAATGTAGGTATAGTCAGAGATAAAAGCTGTCTGTAGTTACAATGGTACACGGATTGTATGGTTTGGTAAGCTAAAAGGCTTTTGCCCAAAAATTGGAAATATATAACATTGAATTTTTTCAATGATTTTTTACAGTAAGTGAGGCAAGATTAAAACCACAAAACATGTAAATCAGATTATTGGAGGGGACTTCAACTAGGAAGTTTGGTGAATAAAAATATCATTAAAAAATCTGATAAAAAGCTGTGGCTGTACTCAAATAAGAGATGGGAAAGAGGGAAATTGGTAATTATATTAACGAAGAGGAATGTTCAGATCAACTGGTTTACACTTACTAGAAATATCATCTCACAGGCTAATAGATTTATTAAAATAGTTTGAGAATTGCCCTCGATACTTAAGTAAAGAATATATTAATTTCACTTCATGCTCTTGTTCAGTTAAAGATGAAGTGTAACTCGCCAGGTAAAAAATAGCCATTGGAGGTAAGCTCATTACAAATAGCACTAATAGGATAAAGTATGTAGTATAACTGTAACAGAAAGCATTACGAATTTTTAAAGTGTAGGTCTGATTTGGTAGAAAGCCATAAAAGTGATGATGACAGCAAAAATAATGGCAGAGGAAGGTAAAATGATGGTCAAAGGAAAACTAAAAGAACTAGAGCTTAAATTACAACTGATATAAAGGAAGATGGATGCTACTGCACACTTGTTTGAGAATATATTACAAAAGGAACAAGTAATAAAGTTTCAAATAGATATTCGCTAACATAAATAGAATCCCTTTCTTCAGCTAAAGGTGATTATTGGTTGGTACGGGGTGAGAGGGATGCAAAATATTTTATGTGGTGTTATAAAAATAAGAGGTATACCGATACCATATAGTCGGTCTACGAGTGGTAAAATGTTATTACCAGAAAAAGAAGTTAGACAACACTTCTGCAGTCTTTATATCAGTTCAGAAAAAGTTCTGAATCTTCATGGATAGCACTGGAAAAATTTAGATATACCTATTTGAAGTAGACCTTCGATATTTATTCTTGACGCAACTCCAGCAGAAGTACAAATGGCAGTTAAAATAAATACAGTGTGGTCCTGGTTGTTGGCTTTCCTATCAGATTCTGGAAATGGAGAGACAAACAGCTATATGACTTAACACAGTTGTTTATTAGAGGAAAAATCAATTATAAATCCATTGAAATGGCTATAATAATAATACTTTCAACACATAAATTAGTAAATTATAGAATGATAATTAAACACAGGTATCACAATTCTTGAAATGTACTGGCCAGTAGACTAGACATGATAATACTTAGTGATTCAAAAAAGGATAATATGCATGCATTTATGACAGTTGAGGTGTAGGTAATTGGTGGTTGCTAGCTATTTTTCCAATTAGAAAGAAGAAACTAATGATAGTCATGCAGGTATTATGTCCTCTGACATAAAAAAAAAAAAAAAAAAAAAAAAAAAAAACATTTGATATAGTCAGGTTGGAATCTGTGTTTAAATGTCTTGAAAATACAAGCTTCGGTGATCATTTCTTTTGGTAGTTAAAAGCAATGTCAAAGGACCAACAAATAAGAGTTATAAATTAGTATTGATGTGACAACATAAACAGTAGTAGGGGTTGTAGACAAAGTTGTCCACTTTCATTCTGTTGTTTATACTAGTTATTGATGAGCTTGCTTTAAAAGTCAGATGAACTAGCGGTAGCTTTCAGGTAGGAAACGTAGGCCCTGTCTTTTGAATGCATTAATATACAATTTATCTGTGATATACCATGCAATACATGAGGTGTGATGTTTCATAAAACACAAATTTCAAGGAATATTTACATATTTGATATTGTAGGTGACAAATGGTGTAGAGTAATAAGACAAAAATGATTCTTTCAAATGTGGTTAAATCCATTATAGCCAAACAGCAAAAAAAAAAAAAAAAAAAAAAAAAGCATTATACTGAGAGATGAAGTTATTGAGAAGAATCACGAAGGCATGCAAAATGACTAGGGAGAAACACAATCTATCACCAAGACTGGTCAGAATATTGTGCTATAATCTAGATTCAGATACATCAGATACAGACAAGACTATACCAGATTTAACTTTGCAAATGCTGTAAATATTTTAAATGAATAAAAACAAATGTTTTTCCAAACGTATTTAAATATTTGTAAACAATTGGTAATGTTTATTATTTGTTATATTTTTGAAATTTTAATAAATACTATTTAAATGAAAAAACATTGTCCATCTCCAAGAGATCAGGAGATAGTAATCCAGATTGTTAATGGGTTCCTGTTCAGTCTAATAATCGATACTGTGAGTGTAACCACTTGAATGGTTAGACTGGAAGAATTTTTGTGCAGTTCAGAAGAGCAACAAAGCGTAACAGAGAGCTCTAGGTCATTTTGGTATGGGGAGGGATGCAGAGAACATTTTTAAATCCTTCATGTATAAAAGGGAGGAGGATAAACCAAGCTTCTCGGAGTATTTTGAGAAACCACCTGAATCATTAGGCAAAGTCATGATTTCTGAGGTTTAGAAGAGCAATAAAGTTAGCAGAGAGATCAAGGTCAGATTGTTGTGAGGATGATTCAGGGAGCAATTATAAATCATTCATGTTTGAATGGACGAAGAACCAACTAAGCTTCTCCATAGTATTACTTGATGAATTTTTCCACCCTAAATGAAATGTGATACATTATCACATTTCTTTCTGCCAGGGAGGCCAGAAGAAAAGGAAAAGACTTAGCAGGACTTTCTACCATATATCTCAAAAGTCTGACTTTGGCACAGAATGAAAGGAGAGTATGCACCGTGGCATCGTGATCAACATTCTCCATAAAGAGCTGTTGTCTTGCAGGTTATACCTAATAGCCAACCTCAGACTGGTTGCAACTATATAGATCATCTGAAATCTAGAAGAGTTTGTAAATCAGATAGCTGTCCAGAGTGAGGCTTTGATATCTGTGCAGGGAATTTCACTGGCACATACAAAGTTAATAAAATGGGTAAGTAAACTAAACATGCACCATAGCAAACAGATGCTTCTGGAAATGAGCAGAAATGTGGCAGGTGTAGGAAATACTACATGATGTTGTTCTGCTTTAAAGTCTTATTATCTTAGCAGTCTACGAACTCCCAGGTACTCACAGACAGCACAGTCCTTTGTTCACATATGTTGAGTATCTCTTGATAGTTGCCATCAGCAGCCCTGTCCCTGTGAGCATACATGCACACATACATTTTATTTATTTGACATTTTTTGACTGGGATTGTCCGACTGAGCTGAAGAGCCCTTTTTCAGAGGAGTCCCGGAGAGAAAAGCTCCAACATATTATACAATTTTCATTATAAATTAGCATTAGACAGCAGTGTTACCGGATTATTGCAAGGCATTAAGTAGCAATACAATGTTATACAGTGTCAATAATCAGGAGTATAGCATAACTATTTCAAGATGTATAAAAATAAATATGTCATTAAGAAAAGTATAGTTTTTGGGTAAGTGGTTACAAAAACCCAGTTTTATCATAATGTAGTTGCATGAAAGCAAGACAATTACGACAGAATGTTTCTCTGAGGCAATTTGCTTAATAGATTTTAGAAGACAGTAGAAAGAGTAGTCAAGGAAGATTAGAGAGAGCTAGTGAGAAGAGTGAGTTAAGAGCAGAAAGTAGATTAAGGTATTAGAAGTAGGTGATGTTTAAGGAGGGAGAGTGCATTGTCAAGACCAGTGACTTTTAAAGTGCTCTTTGGTGGCATACTGAAGCCATAAGCTGAGAAAACCTCTATCTAGACAACTAATTTATAGTGGCAAAGTCAAAGGAACTTCTGAGTGAGGCTTGATCTGATACAGCACATCAGGCCACAGTATTGTTTTTGTTTCAAGACAGTACTGTGAAGTAGAAGAAATGCTCAGGGTCTCCTCTAGTGTCAGTAACTTCTAAGGTATTCATAGTAATTAATTGATGGCTTTCCAGCTCAGGACAACAGAATGAGATTCAGTCATTGTATTTACTCTTCTCTCCGGTCTACTGGTTACTTGTCTTCTTGCATTGTTTTGTGTCCTCAAGCATGAGTGTGTATGAGAAAAAAACACAGCAGTATCTCAGGAGTATAGGAATCAGTTAACCAATCTTCTAGTTGGGAAGATTACTGCAGCAGAATGTAAAGAAGAAATTCTGTAGTGGCCATACATTGTTTACTCATGTAGGAAGAACACTTTGCTGTAAACCACAAAAGTGCAAAGATAAAAAACAAAAACAAAACCACAACACCAAGCCTCTAGTGAAGAACCACCAGGAGAAAAAGTATTAGCGTACTCCACTTTAATGACTGCTTTCATCCACTTAGACTTCCTCAGAAACTTTGCTGTGTAAACTACCACTTCAATATTGCAGTTATCATACATTGTATGTTTATAACCTTTTCTTGTGTTGGGGCATTTAAAACCATTGGAAATACGCAAACAGTGGCAGTAGTTGCACCTAACTACTGAAGTGGTAGTTTACAGAGCAAACTATATTCTTCCTGCATGCACTACTACATAGGAAAAAAATCATCAATGGATTAAAAAGATAAATAGCACAACACATCCTGGAGAGTAAATCCAAGACCATGAAAAACTCGCTAGCAAAGCATTTTTCTCTCTCACAGCTCACGTGCCATCCCTAGTTCTAATATCTTTGTACTATAATATGATTTTATTTTTGAGTGTTTTCTGTGCGGTTGTATTTGTGTGACTTCCCTTAGGATTTCCATGGGGAGCTAGGTTTAAGGGATGGATCTGATGAAGCCACAAAGGCAAGAGTGTTGCATAAGGTGTCTCTCATCCTAGTACAAAAAAGATGTATTACTATTGTTGCCATAAGCTTTTCAATGAATATCGTTGTTAATAAGCATTTTAATTCTTAACATATGCAGTTTGTCTTTAGAGTGTATTCAAGGACTTTTTAAACTAAGGGCCCTTAGAAATGTTAAAGGGATAAGTTTCTTGGACAAGCCCTCTCCAGATTGTTTCTTATTGGCCCTTTCCTCCAAAATTGCAGTTCCATAGCAGGGGCGTCTCCCTACCTTGGCCAGACTCTTCAGCCCACCAACCAGAGGTGGCCCATCTGGGAGTAACCCCTCCATCTGTTAATTAAGCTTGATTTATATGTAGCACAGCCACAATGTCAATGTACAAAGCAGTGATTATCCATTCTTTAAAAACAACTTTTGGCTTCTAAGCACCTTTTTTGTTTTGTAAAATCAATGTCTTCAACTAACCTTGGGGCAGTTGAAAGGGTACTCATACATCTAGTCATCTTATCGAGATTTACAACCAACAGACAAAGGAGCTTACAGGATCTATCCACTTAATTTTAGCTTGTTCTTCTTGATACTCTGTAGTCAGAGAAGCAAGCTGGATCAGTTCTGTCCCACAACCTCTTTAGTGACACTTTATTTCTTGTGATTTAAGGGGGAGACGAAAAAGCTTTCTGAATAGTTGCATTATTTCTTTATAAAGGTACTTTTTTGCAGCACATCTTAATGTGTTTTACATGTTTTTTATTTTCCATTTATTGCAATCCACTTTTGATTTTCTTAGGTTTGTCTTCACTTATTTGCACAGTATCCCACCATTACTGTTGCCTCTAATAAATCTTTGGTGAGTTCTACATTCCATCCTCCATACTTGGAGTTCAGTATGTCGAGCAAAATTTTGATTCATGTTATCGTTGTAATTACATTACTTTGTTAAGAAGAGCTAACTACAATCACAAGTCTCCATGAAGGCCTTCAGGACCTCAAAGTACTGAAGTAATTTAACAAAGCTGATTTCATATGGGAGTCTCACACACCTACTGATGTTCTTAGAGGTGCATGCATGTTCATCATAGGGAAAGAAGCACATAAGCTCATATGTTCATAGGTTAATACTTGGCTGTTGATTTGGGAAACAATTTGTAGCCTAGCCATAAGACCCCAGATTTACAGTTAACCATCTTCATGAATAAGTACCTAGTTTTGCTTTTTGCTCCTTTCCAGTGAGGGCTTGGAGACCAGCCTGTGAATACCCATTAAATAAATAATGCATGCCTAGATGTTCATCGTGCATACAGCTGCACTAATCACAGATGGGTTTTCTGCCGTCAGGCAGTCCCTCGGTTGGCCGAATTCCAAAGTCTTGGTCCGGCGTCGGTTGTCGTCGTTTACTCTTCTGACGTCAGTGAGGCCAGAGTATATAAGACACAGCCGACGCCATGTTCTCCAGTCTTTTTTGCCGCGCGGTGCCCAAAGCGGAAGCAGTTCGCAAGTGCCAGTCGGCCAGCTCCTGAATTACGAAAAAATTGGAAACCGAAGTCTTCATTAAAGCTAAGTACCCCGTTGGGGAAACTTTTCTTGCCTCAGACCGATGTCAGAAAAAGTTAATAATTGTATTTCTTGTGGGAAGCAAATACCGCATAAGGATTTCCATTCTCTCTGCATACCTTGTTTGGGCCCAGACCACGACGTCTCGGGCTGTCGCTTTTGCGCTACCTACAATAAACGCACTATTAAGCGTCGGGCGGAGTTCGCCCAACACTACTTTGGTAAAGCTTTTGATTACAAAATGTCGTCGGACACTCCGACTACCGTTTTGTCCAAAAAACGCAAGGAAAAGGACCGACACGCGCGGCCCGCGGTCCCCACCGACACCACGCCAAAACAGGCTACACGTGGTCTGGTTCTCTGCGAGACACCTTTGCAGTCCCTGACTACCGACGACACTCCTTTGGCGGTGTCCTCTGTACCCGAGACCGCTGGGTCCTCGGCCCTTTCCCACACTACAACCGAAGCCCCTGCTAATGTCGAGCCTACTAATGTGGACAGGTCCACCTCCACCCATGGTGTATTTAGGCCCTCATCTTCTTTTTCAATTAAGGCCTTTACTAAATCCAAAGCAGCCAGACATCCCACGAGGCCTGTTACACAGGGCCCATCTCCAGGACCCATGCCTAAAAAACAGATGCTTAAAATGGCTGAGGATTTAATTACTCTTATCAGAGGTTCTCAGCCCCCTCCGGACAAGAGACCCAGAGTGGAGGAAGATTCTCCCTCTTCTGATCAGGGATCCATTTTATCAGAACATTCTGATGCAGAGGAACACTCTTACTCCCCTTTTGAGGATTCGGATGCAGAACAGTCCATTCCTTCTGTATCCCCTCCTGAGGATTTTTCCTTTGGGGAAACCTTGCACACCTTGAGGGAACACTTCCACTGGGAAGGCCAAGACTTTTCAGATTCCAAGAAAAGACTTGGGGAATTTCTTTGGCTACCTCAACACAGACCTCTGGCTATACCCCCTGTTTTGGACATACTGGATAATGTCTATTCGGAGGCTTGTCTTAACCCTGATTCTCTACCTCCTGCATCAGTCAAACCTGATAGGTATTAGAGTACCCAGCTCTCACCAATTTCTCTTCAAAAGCCATAATGCTGACCCTGAAACCATTTCACAAGGCCCCAAGGGATTAAAGGCCTCCACTGCCAAGAATCCACTTCCTGCAGAAAGGGAATCCAGATCTTTAGAAAGGTGGGGTAAAAAGGTATATACCTTGGCCACCCTAGCCATGAGGGCCTTAAACTGTCAGTTTCATATGATTAAATATCAACAGTTCCTGTTATCACAATTAAGGAACAAAATGTCTCAACCTGAACAACCAGATTTAAAGGAGTTACAGGATATGATGCATAGTGCAGAGCAAGTGGGTAAACACACCTTACAATGTGGTTATGATGCCCTAGAGGCCTCCAGTAGAGCGGCTGCTACAGGATCAGTCATTTGCAGACATGCCTGGCTTAGGGAACAAAATTTGCCTGATCATGTGAAAGCTAAACTTCTAGATGCTCCTTTACAAAAGGATGTACTATTTGGTACTAATGCTGAGGAGATACTACGGAAAATGGAAGAAAAAGCCAAATCTATGCAAACTGTCAAAGCTTTCTTACAGGTCCAACCACCACGTTTTAGCAGAAATTGGCCTTCAAAAAACTGGTCCTTTCCAGTCACTGACAAGCCCCAAAGAGGTAGATACAGACGCACAAGGGGCAGAGGGCAATCACAAGGATCATATAGAGGCAGACAATGGCAAACTCCAGCACCAAGAGGTGGCGAAGACAGTGCACAACAATACAGTAAGCAAACCGAATGACTCCCTCATTTCCATGCCAAGCATGTCTCAGCTGGCAGCACCTTTGGGAGGGAAACTAGCATTATTTGCAAGCAATTGACATATTGTCACAACAGACAAATGGATACTGGACATTATAAACAGAGGCTAGAAATTTCAATTTCACACTCTTCCAAAAATGAGAGGCATGCCAAACCTGCCACAAAATCAAAGGGCAGAGGCACAACTGCAAATTTCAAAGCTCATAAGCATGAGAGCTATTCAAGAGGTACCTACGCACCAACAAGGTCAAGGTTTTTATTCAAGACTTTTTCTGGTACCAAGGAAAGGAACCGACTGGAGACCCATTTTGGACTTATCCATCCTAAACACATTTCTACTGCACCAAAATTCAAGATGCTCACATTACAGCAGCTTCTTCCCATGCTGGGCAAGGAGTTTTGGCTGGTAACATTGGACCTCAACGAGGCATACCTGCATGTCCCAGTCAGACAAAGCTGCAGAAGATACCTCAGATTTCTTGCAGGTTCAATCCACTATCAATTCTCTGCATTGCCCTTTGGCTTATCTACTGCGCCCAGAGTATTCACAAAGTGCCTGGCATCAGTGATTGCCTACTGCAGACTTCAAGGGATACAAATTTACCCTTATCTGGACGACTGCCTGATCCAAGCGGACAGCAAGCACATACTTCTGGAACATCTGGCATATGGGACACGGTTACTGCTTTCTCTGGGATATACAATCAACAAAGAGAAATCAAAGCTAACACCATCTCAGAAAATAACCTTCCTGGGTGCCAACTTGGACACAAACACCCAGATGGCCTATCTTACGCCAGAAAAACAGGGGCAACTATCTCAGTACTTCAAAATACTAGCAAAAAGTACCAGGCTTACTGCAAGGAAAATCCTGCAGGCTCTGGGATTCATGGCATCTTTCATTCTTCTAATCCCATGTGCAAAGCTGCATATGAGGAAACTTCAATGGTACCTAAAAAATCTATGGTCTCAACACAGTCACAGTTTGGAAACAATAATACCAATAATTCCATGTTTGCAAAAGGAATTTCTATGGTGGGCCCAAGCATGTCAAGCAAACATAGGCCTCCCATTCTGCAAGCCTCAAGCAAAGCAAGTCATAACCACAGATGCCTCAGATTACGCCTGGGGGGCGCACATGAAGGACAGGTGCATTCAGGGCAGATGGTCCCAAAAGGAAAAGCACCTTCACATCAATCAAAAAGAAATGCTAGCAGTAATAAATGCAATTACAGCTTTCAAGGACCTCCTGCATCCAGGACAATTACTGATAAGAACAGACAACACCACAGTAATGTGGTACATAAACAAACAAGGAGGAACACATTCATACCCCCTGTGCAGACTAGCCATGACTCTTTGGAACTTGGCTCTGGAAAGACAAATCGAACTTCAAGCACAGTACTTGCCAGGATTGGAAAATACACTGGCAGACAATCTAAGCAGGAATATGACAGATCCACACGAATGGAAGTTGCATCCTCAGGTGTTTACAGAAATAATCCAAGCGTGGGGGAGGCCAGACCTAGATCTTTTTGCCTCCCACAGGAATCATCAATTGGAAAAGTTTTGTTCAAGGACCTTTCATCCAAAGGCCTGGAGAGTAGACGCCCTCTCATTCAGTTGGACAGCATGGACAGTTTACGCATTCCCACCTCTGCCTCTTCTGCCCAAGGTACTTTTGAAATCAAGAACAGACAAACCGAAGATGATACTGATTGCTCCAGACTGGCCAAGGCAACACTGGTACCCACTCCTGAGGAGCCTAACACATACTCCTCCCTGGTCCCTGCCTCTAATGCCTCTTCTGCTGACCCAACACAGCTACAAAACTCTTCACAGTCAGCTGAAAACACTCAAATCTCGCTGCATGGAAAATTCCTTAACACCACAACAGACCCTACTCTCCAAGGAGGTGCAGGATGTCATTTTGGAAGCCAGAAGGCCATCTACTAGAAAAGCTTACTCCGCAAAATGGAAGCAGTTTTGCTCTTGGAATGAGAAAAGAGGCCAGGACCCTAGGAAACTGAACTTGCCTCAGGTATTACAGTATCTAGCTGAGCTGCTGAACAGTGGACTTTCATTTTCCTCCATAAAAATCCATGCCTCAGCCATTTCTGCAGAGTTCAACATGGATCCTCCTTTATTTTCTCACCCACTCTTACGACAGTTCCTCAGAGGGGCTAAGAATATAAGACCTCCAAGGAAGCAACCAATACCAGCCTGGGATCTTAATTACATACTAGAAAAATTAACATTGCCTCCTTTTGAACCAGCTGCCTCAACAGATTTGCAATATTTGTCCTGGAAAACAGCCTTCCTTCTGGCCATCACTTCAGCTCGTAGGGTTTCTGAATTACAGGCCCTCATGGCGGTGCAGCCCTTCCTCATTTTCCATCAGGACAAGGTTTCCCTTCGTACCAACCCATCATTTATGCCAAAAGTGGTATCCAGGGTAGCCTTAAATCAAGCCATACACCTACCTACCTTTTATCCCAATCCTCAAAACAAAGGGGAAAGGCTGCTACACTCTTTAGACATCCATAGATAGCTACGTTATTATTTGGACAGAACAAAGTCCTTCAGGAAATCAGAACAACTCTTTGTGTCCTATGCTGTAGGGGCTCAAGGGAAACCAGTTACAAAACAAGACTATTTCCAAGTGGATTGGCCACTGCATACGGTTTTGTTATTCCTATCATGGGAAATCTGTTCCTACAGGTATCAGATCACACTCCACCAGGGCCACAGCTACCTCTACAGCCTTCCACAGAGGAGTTCCTACCAAAGATATTTTGGAGGCAGCCACTTGGAGTTCTGTACATACCTTCACAAAACACTACCACCTGCCTTTATATTCCAGAACAAGAGCAGGCTTTGCCACTGCTGTTTTGCAGGGCATTCTGGCTCAACCCAGTTCCTCCTAGTACCTACCACCCTATGCATAGCTTTGGGATTCTACCCATCTGTGATTACTGCAGCTGTATGCACGATGAACATAGTACAGTTTTGTACCTACCATAAATGTAGATGTTCGAGTGCTAATACAGCTGCAGTACAGGTTTCCCTCCCTCCTTCCCCACTTGGTAAAGGCATGGGGCCCAACAACCTCTTCATTCTACCTGACTGGGTTATCCTGCTATGTTTTATTTGCTTGCTTCCACTGATTTTGGATTATATTGCATTGTTTGTATATGTATATAAGCATTATTTATCTATTGCCTTCCTTCTGGGGGCACTTGACATCTGGGGCAAGAAAGACTGAAGAACATGGCATCGGCTGTGTCTTATATACTCTGGCCTCACTGACGTCAGAAGAGTAAGCGACGACAACCGACGCCGGACCAAGACTTTGGAATTCGGCCGACCGAGGGACCGCCTGACGGCAGAAAACCCATCTGTGATTACTGCAGCTGTATTAGCACTCGAACATCTACATTTATGGTAGGTACAAAACTGTACTTTTCTTTCAATGAGGGCTTAAGGAGCCAGACCTGGGATGTATTTTTGATTGCACATCCAGTCGTCCAGATTTTAGTTTGAGAGTCAGAGGAGCTGCTTTGCTTTACATTCAATTTACTGTTAAGACAGTGTATTGTAAAACTATGCATACTGAAAAAATGTTGCACTGTCAAGATATAAAAATTGTACTGTCTGTTCTGTATCTTTGTACACAGTCATTTCATTTCTCTACATATATATATTTTTTAATATATATATATATATATATATCTATATATGTGTGTGTATATATATATATATATATATATATATATATATATATATATATATATATATGTGTGTGTGTGTGTATATATATATATATATATATATATATATATATCTGCTGTCATTGCTACACCAGTCTGTCATTGTATACTTTCTCTCTGTATTAATTGTGGAGCTTTTCTTCTCAGGCCTCTGCTGAAAAAGGACAGCTTGTCCAGTCGGAGTTTTCCAGTAAACAAATCTAAAATGAAAAATAAATAAATAAAATCCAAGTTAAGTCTATTCCACAAGAGAGATTTTCTTTTCAGTAGACAGCTGGCTTGTCAGCAGGCCCTATTTCTGTTCTGGTGTCATTTAAGATCTCTTGGCTGGGTGCATTTGGTGTTTTGTGTAAGTGCAAAAGATCACATTGGACCAAAACCTTTGAAGCTCTGGAGGCTAGACAGTGATCCTTCTCTCAAAATTCTATTGGAAGCAGAAGAGAGAACATGCTGTAAGGTGGTCTAGCTTACTCACAGAGGACATGCTTTTGTTTGCTTTAGTGAGGAAACGCTGGTCTCTCGAGCAGGATCATATAGTTAGGCACATACCAAAGAGGAGAGTACAGTCTACTACTGGCAGGATGCAGGAGTAGAGAGGGATGATGCTTTTCTTACGCCTAGAAGATATATCCCTGGTGATTACTTTGGCTATATAAAAGGATTTCCTACCCACATTTGTCACATGGTGAAAAAAGTGTAGTTCATTATCAGTGAAAGTGCCCTGATCCATGATGAGTCAGTTTTCAAAGGGATGTCACTTACGGGGTAGGTGTATGGGTGTCCAGTTTTACTGAAGGACACAGTGCTACATTTCTTGACATTTGGTCTAAGATTGCGCTCCAGGTGCCACTTGGTGCATGTTCGGGCCTCCTGGCAAATCCATCAATCTGTTTAGGTGGTTGTCAGCTGCAAATTTGCAGTCTTTTACAAATCTGGTCAGTCACAGGCCCTTGCTGTCTGCCTTGACATCAGAGAAGTACATAACAGAGAGGAGTGGTCCCAGGACCAGTACTTGGGGGACGCACTTGTAATAGATTGTGTTCAGTAGCTATCCAGATGATAACATGATTATTAACATTTAGTTGGATTAGCTTATCAATAATGACAAAATATGGGATGGTGTCAAAATCCTTGACCAGTTCCAGGTAGGCAGTGTGAACCAAATTACCTGAGTAATGCATCAGTGACTTGTTCAAACAAATCCATCAGGTTTAAGAAGCAGGGTATGTCTTTAACAAATCCAGAATGGTTGTGGTTCAAGGCTTGTAGACTGCCTAAGTCTTTGATAATGAGTTCCATAATGATGTGTTCCACTGCCTTACAGATGAGGCTGGTGAGTGTTATAGTTCTATAGTTTCCAGGATTAGTGGTGGGTCTCCCCTTGTGGAGTGAAATGACCTCAGCAGTTCTCCATACCTTTGGCACAAATCCAGTGGTGAGGCCTAGAATGAACAAGTTTAGCAGTGCGTCTGCCAGATGGTGTCTGGTGCTGACAAGAAGACAACCTGGCACGTTATGTGGACCCATGAAGCTTTTGGTTAGGCATTTGAGAGAGTACTTAGGAGTTGGCCGGAGCGGGTGGTGTAGGTATGAAGTAATGCTGTTGAAAGTTAGGGAGAAATAGGTGAGTAAAGCTTGAGCTGAACTTGTATGGTAATATGTTGGTTATGTCCTCAGGAACTGAGTACTTGTTGCAATGTATTAACTCAAGAGCATTGCTAGGTACTGCTTCCAAGCTTCCTGACATAGCTGAAGAAGGCTTTGTGGAAATTCTCAATTCAAATTTGCTTTTGGAGGATTTTGTTTTATTTCTGAGCTCTTTATTAATCTTTTTAGCACTTCTTTAGCTGATGGGGTATTAAGTTTCCTCTTAGGGGCTATGAGTTTCTTCCTCTTGTTGTATAGGCTAGTAAGTAGACTATATAAGGGACTCCTAAACAAAAAATACAACAGAAATAATTTAGCTGAAGAAGGAATGGGAAAATACTGTAAGACAGAAATCTGAGGAAATTTAAAATTTTTGGATGGAAGTGCTTACAAAATTATTTCTGTACTTTGGATAGACTGTGCAGAATATATCCTGGTACAAGTCAAAACTATAATACAGGACTGGCAAGAGAAAGTCTGGGGTCTCATTCTTTTGTCTTGTCAGGAATTAGAAGAATTTAAACTTGTATTGTAAAATATAATGGGTAAAACCATAGACAGGAACTAAAAGAAAAAAACTGTTTTATTGAGCATAGGCAGGACAACATGTTAATAGTCCATTTACTTATCTTTTTTATAAGCAAGCGTGCTGTGGCAGTAACCAGCATTTTTAATTTACCTTTCAACATGTTAATAGAGTTATTATTATTAGTATCAAAAATAATATCAAGAAATTGGAAAACGAACAAAATCTCAGAAACTGAAGAGGTTTATTTCTGAATATGGCAGTATATATAAATCTTATGGGGACAAATACCTTAATGCATCTTTGGAGATGGGTGCAGTACTTCTCCACAAAATGTGGTAGTATCAAGGTGGGGGCATTGAAGTGAGGGGCCTTTTTGAATTTCAACAGACAAATTGGTAAGGTAGAGTAAGTTACACTTGGGGTGGTCTTTAAATAGAGAAGGATTTTGTGGTAAATCAGGTTTTACCTCTATAATGAGTGTTACTGTACGATGGTCAGATGTGACCAGTGATGTGGAAACTATAGGTGTTTATTATGGGGGTGCTGTATTGGTAACAGTCAGGTCCAGTGTTTGTGATCCCCTCATTGCAACTTTAATGAGCAGGAATTAATTAAGTCTAGGAGTCCATGTAGACTTATTTGTGGTGGTGTAGGTTCACCAGTTAATGGAAAATTAATGGATAGTGTTGGGTTTGATAGAAAGGGAACTCCGCTTATTCTGATAAGCCTCATAGGCAACAGGCATCATGGGGGGAGCACAGTAGTTGGTTGTGATGTGGTACAGGCTTTTATTTATTCCTAGAAGAATATGGAGGAGTTCCAGGTCATTGACCTGTCCTAAGAGGCAAGAGGTGAATTGGCTAATTAAGAATATGGACACGACTGCTCCAGTAACAACATTTCCAAGACTGGATCTGTTGGAGAGTTGTGCATTACGTCCTTACAAATGTGAAGGTACTTTCACTGTTCTGAAACCATATTTTAGTAAATATGCAAGTATCTATATTTTTGGGAGTTAGAAATGCATGTAAGGAATGCAACTTCTTGTTTAGGAATGCAACTTCTTGTTTAGGCATCCAGAATTGAGCAGTGGTACATTTGTATGAGTTTGATTTTTATTTATGTAGGTAAGTTGTCAAGACTAACCTTACCAAAAAAGGCAACACATAGTAAGTAAAAGTCCTGGCCAGTAATGTAAACTATAAGGAGAAAGGTACAGGCCATCTCTAGCAATGCAGCTGGGGTTGTCCATCATCTCCTCACATGCTGATATATATTGTTTTTTGAGATCCCCTTAGAATGACATCAGTAGCTAACGTAATAATTAAAGTCAATTTTCTTTGTAATGTGGCATAATTCTTGGTGATGGTCGAATACTGTTACGTACTAGTTCTGTGCCCATTTCAAATGCATATTCTAAAGGCTCCTTACTGGCTTTCTTCATATGATCCAAGGAGGTGTGTCTCAGGTCATTCACTAACATGTGCACAGTTACCAGGACTTAAGTGTACCTAGAATGAAGGGACTAGGGGTCCTATTGCACTGCAGATCCTGGCTCCTGAAAGGAACCTGTCTTTCTGTCTTTGCTCGTTCTGGTGACTGGAGCATCTGTGTGTCTGACTGTGGAGTCACTTATGACCAAGACGTTGCCAGATGTACTCTCTCAGCCTTTCTACCTTAAGGGTTTTTTTTTTTTTTGAGAGACCCCTTTTATTAGTTGCATTTTCTGTAGTATCAGTTTGTTAAACCTGTTAATGTCCTATTGGAGATAGATTTGAGAGCTTTGGCTGATACCCGGAGCTAGGAGTTCTAGGATGCTTGGGCAGAGATTTTTTTTTAATGACGTCAGCAAGTGATAGTTTTATGCTGACAGACTAAGGATGTTAAAGAGGTGTGAGTGGGAGTAAGGCAGTGTTATGCTCTCTGCATGCAAGTGACCGAAGAGGGGAGCCTCCAGTTTAAGTAGTTAACAACCGTTACAGATAGTTTCTTAGGTTGAGTAGGGGTTTCTCTTCGTGAGCATGTGGCTGTTCTTATACTACTGTAAGAAACTGAATGCTGTAAGGCTACCAGTAGAAGGGGGGAGGTTAATCTGTTGTGCTTTCATGATTATCAGGATTACCATCTTCTGTGAGGAGGAGTATTCAGTTAGAAAATCTTATTGGACTGGTGATATTTTCAGTGCAAGTAACTCTGTTCAGTCAAGCACAGCTGCTTCCCAGGCTGCACAGACAAATGGAACCAAGAGGAAGCTCACCCAAGCAACTGCCAGCTGTTTACTAAGAGCAGAAGTAGCCCTCTAACTCACTGGAGTTCGAGGAATGTACACTTTCAATAGGAAAATTTATTTATGCTTACTACCTGCTGTGGAACTGCAGCTATCATTGTATTGCACTCAGCATGCCTTCAGCCCATGCAGTAAATGATAAACAAGAAAAGAAGGGCATCATAAAGTAAAAGTCTTCTCAGTTGTCTAGGACATGTAGCAATTAGTCCAGCTCTCTCTAAGATTAAGTGCTATTCTATTTAATATGGCCCCTACACCTAACCAAAAAGATTAACTGAGCACAGGGAATATTTGTAAAAAGGCATAAAATGTAGAAAAGCAGTTAAAAATAGCATAAACAGTTAAGCAACATGTGAATAAATTAAATTATACTTTCCTGATTTTTTCTATTAAACAGCAGGTCCAAAAATCACTTTCATCAGTGAGTGCAGCTCTGCACAGTCTTAGCAAGAAGACAGGGGCTGAGCTGCACCCTGGGCAGTAAATAAACAGAAAAGCAAATGGACCAGTGGAAAACGTGCACCCTGAAGCTAAGAGCGGATGAAATTTCTTGCTGGCCATGAAGACAAATTAATATTCAAAACGAAACGCTGTACAACAATGGCCAATGAAGTAAAGTTCTCTTGGAGAATAGGTAGTGTGGTTAAATGATATAAAACTTTTAAAGGTGCAACATATATAGCACAAATTTCCAGTATTTCAATTAAATTCCCGTACAAGATATTCACGCTGTGAATGCAGTTATACTATAGAGAAATGATGGCTCCAAAGTATCCAGTCTTGTGATGGCTCTAAAGTATCCAGTCTTTTTAGTCTGATATACTAAGTATCCACACTGAAGATGTAGTAGCTGCTGTGTGACTGTGATGAACTGTGATAACTGCTTAACCAGTCTAACAGATCAAATAAGAGCTTCTAGCTTTAATGGCAGTTAAAATCCTTTTATTGTAGAAAAAGTTACAATCTTCATGTCAAGTGAAAATCTTGATGTAGAATAAAACAGTACCTCTGTATTTCAAATGATAACCGCTTTCAGTATCTTCTTCAGATCGTAGAGATTGGGACTAGAAGTTCCTTTTTATAGTGCTTACTTCCTTTACTGTTGGGACAGTCATTCAATCATCACACTCAGTCAGCTGTTTAAATGCACCAATCCTCTTTCCTCACAGCTGAGGGTGGTGTTCCATTTCCTATACCTTTTGCTTTTGAGGGGTGTGACCAATCATGAATTATTAAGCCAGACACACCTCTATGTTAGCTAATAGTTGGTGTTCTAGCTTTTAGTATAGGTTTCAGTGGAATTATGTTATTCAGGCCTGGCTCAATATCAGTACAGAGGTTCACAATCCACTTACTCTCCCTGCATTCAGTAATATTTTCAATGTCACCTTTCCTTATTCAGAAAAGGATTGCTGAAGTCTTATTGCAAGAAAGTATGTAATTCCTTATAGGTTGTGAGAAATTAGACATTGTCATCTGTGCTAGCATGTATGGCTGAAGTTTTTGTACATGCATTTCAGATTAACTTGTGTATTAAATGCCAGCATGATTAGCTATAATATTGAAAATAAGTTATCTTGTGGATTTATAATCTGTTTGTACAGAATGCTTTAAAGACTTGAACAGTGTTCCTTTACATTTTTAACTGTGCATATTTGTGAAGAAGATTCTAACTGCAGTTTGTCTCAGAATCAGCTGATTTGAAGTTGATGTCATCAGAATATTGACAGTTGCTGTGTGTTAGTCAGAGGCTGGAAGACCGGAAGGAACTTGCTGTTGGTTGATTTTCAAAATATGAAAGGAAAATTAGAACTGGAACAGCTGTGACAGCTAAGCTAGTCTATAAAACAGCCTGCTGAAGACTGTTTAAGTCAGTTGTTGCCAGTTAACAACCAGTTATAGCTGTCAATTGTTCACAATTATACTGTGCAGTGGATATCCAAAAGGGCTCACCAAGAACTGTAGGTCTGCCTTTGCTCTGTTTTAATAATTTAGTTTAGATCAGGGACAGTGTTCTTCAGTCAGATAGGAAAACTATAACTAATCAGTTAGAGTTTTTCTAAATGTTGGATTTCTATCCTACAGTATTGATTTCATTTTCCTGGTGATTGAGTTCTGTTTGTTTATTGGACATTACTGTTTTATATTTTTAATCATTTTGCTCATTATTAAATATTTTTATTAACTTATATTGTGGCTGGCCAATCAGTGTTTTCTTTAGTGATTTGAGTGCTTATACCTGCTTTGATAACTTCCTAGGTCACTCTGAAAGCCTGGCTGCTTTAGGTCATTTGCTATCATTTGTTTTAATATGTAATTTTCATTATTTGACACCCCCTTTAAAAGGGCATGTAGGCTCTCAGAGTGGTTGCAAAGCGTCGGTGTATTATTTTGGGGAAGGGGCACAGCTGGAAATCTGTGTGAGGCTTTCCCAGAAGTATTTGGATGTGTGAGATTTAATTTATTAAAGTGTGAGTGTATCAGAGATCTTAAACTCGGGACACATTGCTCTGAAGTGTGTAATAAGGAGTTACATTTGGGGTGGACAGAAGTATACAGTCCAGCCCCAGATTATAGAGCATGTTCCTGCTGTGCTCTTGGGGAAATTGTGAGCTGCAGCTGTTTAGTGTTGTATTTATGTTTGAGTTGGCCTGATGATAAAAAAATAAATAATTTGTTAATCAGGCTTGCCTTCCTTACAGAGAAGAGCAGTGTTCCAGAGTTTGTTTTTCAAAGCGATACGAGTAATAATTATTTCACAGCTAAGAGAAAATATCCTTAAAATAATCCAGGAATCGCATCTAGGCATGAACAGATGCCAAAAATAATGTATGCCCTTGTTATTTCAATGTGTGTGTGGCTACCTAATTCAAACTACCTAAAAGGACTTTTCTGACACTTGTAGGTCACATGTTATGTCAGTCCGTAGCCTCATGGTGCTCAGTGTCATGATTTTTGGCATTACCTTCAAAATCTTGGGAATCTGCTGTTAGAGCCAGTGAGTTTTTCTCCCTCAGAGCACAACAGTGAATGTTGGCAGTAGTTGCTAATGCTAGATGAATAGTTTAGTTTCATAGGTATATACTAGGATAATGACCACCAGGGTCTTCATAAGCTTAACAGTGTAACCTAGCTCAATTGTGTCCTTATGTATCATGGGTGTTTAATAGGAGGGGGTATGTTAGGCAATTTCTCAAGTTGGAGGAATTTTAGGGGAGATCAGTCACAAGCCCTAAGTTCAGTTTGGAAGTTGTCTGGATTAAAATTTCTATTGGTCTGAGTAGTTCTATATAAGGTTGGGTTGGGAATATTGGTCCTTTGTCTAATTATGTAGATCAGTGAGTGGTCACTGATGTCCTCCGGAATGGTACTTTTTTTATATGTATAGGGATGACTGTTAACAAGTATCCAGTCTAAGGTGCTTTCTTTGTGGTTAGGTTTGTGCTCTGGTTGGGGAGGTAATAGTTTGGGAGAAACCATATAGGTTAATATGGGTAGTAGGTTTAGGTGAACTACAGCTAGTCCAGTCAATGTTAAAGTCGCCCAGCACTATGATTTCTTGAGGTAAGTTAGTGGAAAGCCAGCTAAGGATATTTTCAAGGGTATTAATGTTATTTCCAGGAGGGAGGTAAGAGCATAATATGTAAATGGCTTTACAGGTATTGATCTGAAGTTTGGCAATAAGGACTTCAGCATTACTGTCAGTGGGTGTTTGTTTATCAAATGAGGTAACTTGTAGCCATGATTTATATAATATTGCTACTCCACCACCTTTTTTAGTTTTGCGGTCGATTCTCAGTATGTTGTATCCAGGTGGGGTGATTTTATTGTCCTGGGTTGAAGGTTTTAGCCAAGTCTCTGTGAGACATAGGATGTCGAAGGAATATACATCTAACAGAGCATGGAGTTGGGCTATTTTATTGTTTATGTTACAAATATTGAGATGAGCTATATAGAGAGAGAAGGTCTAGCTGGGATGTGAAAGGTAGAGGGAAATGGACTGTGGGGGTCAGTGGTATCTAAATTGTTTGGGCCAGGATTGGTATGAATGTCACCATCTAATAGAAGGTGCAGTTGACGTTTATGTGTGAGCTTTAGGATTGTAGGGTAAAAGTTTAGTGATTTCCTGGATGGAAGATAAGTAATGTGGGCTAGTCTGTGATGCTTAGGAAGTAGATAGGTGGATGCAGATGTGATATTTAAGAGGTTGTGGGTGGCTGCTTGAGTTGCAGGAAGTTTGCCAAAGGGGATGGTGAAAGTCAGTGAAGGTGTGATGGTCATAGGTGGTTAAGACATAGGATACAAATAGAAAAGGTAGGATAGTGTAACAAAGTAGTAGTTTCCTGTGGCTAGAAATTAGTATTATGGTCATTGTAAGGAGTCTAATATAGGTTTTAAGAGGAGGAAGGAAGTGGGGGTGATAGTTATAGGTACAGTGAAGGAAGGTGAGAATCCCTACCTGGTGTATTAGCACTTTAAAGAGTAATAGCTAGTGATATAATGCTGGAGTAGTTAGTGAGCAGTAGAGAGTAATTGGAAGTAAGGGTTGAAGTGTGGCCTTGGAGGTATAAGGTCAGGTGCACTGAGGGTGGGTGGAATTTGGGGGTAGGGTTGGGGAGCGCCAAGAAAGGGAAATGAGGACGAGCTACCAGAAATGATCAGTAACACAGTCACTTATGCTGTCTCAGAGCAACTAGAGAGTACAGGTAAGTGTGAGTTCCAATGTACCTAAGGATTAGAGCTCATGGAGAGAAGAGCACTGTAAGAGTAGCAGACACTTCAGAAATAACCAGTCATTAGGGAAATAAGTAGTACGATAAGCAACATAGAGCTGGAAAACTGCTGGGCAAACAACTTGGAATTGGTGAGCTAGTATGGGATTATACTGCCACCTAGTGGCATTTTCCACGCAATACAGCTGCTCCGCTGTGCGAGGGCTGGGAATGGGGGTTTAAAAAAGTAAGACAGTAGTAGCCAGCTGGTGTGCATGCCGCATTACATTTCTAGCAACAGTTAATACTAATTGTAAAGTTATGCTTTTAAAACAACATTTAAATTCACCTACACGTTGAACATATTTTCTGCTATAGTTAAGAACAACTTTGTTGGAATAGTATCCATCCAGGCAGTTCTTCCTAAGGGATTGTTTGTTAGAAGGTAGTTTCCAGGAGGTTGGGGGAAAGTGCCCGAAATAAAAGGGGCTAAGCAGGCTGGAATACAAACACAAGAGAAAAGAGTTTTATTGTTAGAATAATAGGACAGCATACAGAAAGGACAACAGGATACACTAATAGACTACTATGATTTTCTTAATATTTTGGACACATGTTGGTCATAGGCCGGATTACTACCACTGCTAATGCATTCTTTCTTCCATCTCAACCAGTACCATTTTTGATGGTAGATATCTTAGACTGCAACTGAGGAATGCGTTTTAACTCATTCCCTCCAATGGAGTTCTTTGAGTTTGTACTGTAGCTTCCAATGATTGTGGCCCGAACCTTTTAAATGAATTATCCTCTCAGAGTTCAATCAAATATTTATATCTCCAGAATCATAAGCGTTACTTGAAAACTGTAAATGGCAAACACACACTAGGTTGACATCTGTATCTGCAATACTGTGACTTAACTCTGTGTTTTGAATTACATGTGCTGTATCAATTACAGCAGTTTCTGAAAACCGTAAACAAGAATTTGTGTTATTTAAGTCTGAAACAATACTGATGGAAGCTGACTCATTCTGTAAATCATGAGACAGTGTGTCTGCTGTATGATTCCGTAATTTAACCCTTTTGTTTCTAGAAAGATTTAACATTCCTGAACTAATAACCTTCAAAAACTGTGTTCCAGAAATTTTCATATAAATTTAAACTGTTTTACCCAATTTTTAACTTTAAACCACATAGTTACTGGTGTCTTTATTGTAGAAGTACTGTATTACATATTTAAATACATCAGTAAATGTAAACTTTTCTGAGATTTTCTGTCTGTCTTAGCTAGATGTATAACAAAAATGAATCCTTACATAACGTTATGATTTGAAGTTGCTTGAATCTGTTCTTGCGTCTCACAGCCTTGTCGTCTGCTTTGGAGATGGTGAAGAATGTTGTTAACTGGATAATCTTTTTTACACTGGTATCTTGGAGAGTTTAAGTTCTTTGAGACCTTATGTTCTGAAGGTTTTAGATTTTCTAAAGTACTGCTACCCTGTTGATGTTCTTTGAGGCTTTTTCTGAAGTAGTATTTTAAATAAACAGTGGTGCTATATATTCTGTAGAATACACATAGCCTGACTATTTATAATTTTTTGGGGGGGATTTTGGGACTTAATTTAATTGTTGCCCCCCACACACACACACACACACACACACAAACACATCAATGGTGGCTTGCCATTGAAAAAATTGATATGACTGTAGAATACTGGAATAAGCTGGAAACAGCTGGAAGAATCTGGATGAGACTGGAGTAAATGTCTTTATCTGTTAATTACCCAGAACTATGCTGAACAGGTGCCAGTCTCTCCTTTATGGGCCAAATCTTGTACTTTTCCGAATGAATTTTGCACATGCTGTAGTTCAGTTAAGAATGCTTTATTGTGTACAGTGAAGGTGGATGTCAGCAATACTTCAGTACTGTTTCCAGTAACAGTGCTGGTAAACTGAAATAGACCTTTGCATTTATATTCATATTTCTTTGATAAATTTGAAATAGTCTTCTGCATTTATATTTTGTTCCTCCTGAACAGTTTAATGGTCTGCATTACTGGATATTTGACATGACTTCTGCACTCATAGCTGAGTTTCTGTACTGCTTTCTGAAGACTGCACTGCCATGACTTTCTGCATGTCAATCCAAAATGAACTAACTTAACTAGCTGTGTCTGAGGTATTTCCTAATAATACCAAAATCCTTTAGGTTTTTACATGCCTTTTTAGCCTTAGATTCTAAGCCTTGTAGCATACAAACAAGATGTGTTTGTAATCAAGTGTACAGCACATTCTGTTCTTATCAGTATTCTTGAGTGATGGTTATTTATTTTCACTGATTGCAAGTGCATTCACTGAAAAATGTATGCATACTGTGAAGCCTGCTTTAATATGGGCATTTCTAGACTTATGCAAAGAGAATACTATATTTTTGTACATTTAAATGACACCTGACCTAACAACTCCTGAAGATACCTTAACACACACAGGTATCTTAATTCTGTAATTACTTTAAAATATGAAATATAAAATGAAGACACAGGCCTAACCTTACATTTTTAGACCTATGCAAGGTCTATTTTACTAATTGTACATATGTAGGATTTATTCCATAACAATTGATGTTCTTCTTCTCCCATTGCTGCAGTCTTTACATATGGGTAGTCCGCTGTCCACAATCGGCCCGAATACCAAAGGGCTAGAACCGGCGTCGGTCATCGGCGCCCGAGACTGACGTCAGTACGTGCCAGTACAAATGCGCATGACCGCCATATACTCAGTCTTTCTTGCCGCGTGGTCCTAAGCAGAAGCAGCCTTTTGCAAGTGCCGTTCGGCGTTCTGGAATTGTCGGTTTTTGAGTTTCAGACCGGAGACCAAGTTGGGCTAAGTACCCCGTTGGGGACACTTTTGTCTTTTTCTTGCCTCAGTATTGACGGATGTCAGAAAAAGTTAATAACTGTATTTCTTGTGGGAAACAGATTCCTCATAGGGATTACCATTCACTCTGTATTCCTTGTTTAGGGCCTGAGCACGACGTGGTTGGGTGTCGCTTTTGTGCTACTTTTAACAAGCGTACTATTAAACATCGGTTGGACTGTGCTAAGCTTGTGTTTGGTAAACGTTGTAATTACAACATGCCGTCGGATTCTCCGACGCCTGGTTCTTCTAAGGAACGCAAAGAGAAGGCTTTGCGGTCCAAACAGGATGAGTCGTCCACTCCGGACTCCGGTTCTGTAGAACCACCGAATACTTCAGCGGCTCCTTCTGAAAGTTTACCTGAGTCTCAAGGGGAGCCTTTGTTACTACAGGAAGTGGCTTCTCCTGTGTTAGGCCAGGCTGAGGGTGCTTCTCAGATGTCGGTGGTTCCCTCCCCTCATATGGTAGTTAGGCCTCCTCCTTCTCAAAGCAAAAGCCATTCTAAGTCTAAGTCTGCCCCTGCTGGTGCTAGTCCCCAGGGTCCAGCTCCTAGGAAGCACATGTTAAAGATGACTGAAGATTTGATAACTTTAATTAGGGGTTCTATGCCCCCCCCCCCCCGAGAAGGGGCCAGGGTACAGACAGAGTTGGAGGGTTTGGTTCAGTCTTCCAATGAGTCAGATTCTTCTGTGGAAGAACTTCAAGATTTCCCTCCCTATTCTGATTTGGAGGCTGAGGACACTACTCCCTCTGCGTCCCCTCCAGAAGATTTTTCTTTCTCTGAGACTTTGCATTCCATGAGGGAACATTTCAAATGGGAAGGCCAGGATTATTCTGATTCTCGTAAAAGGCTAAGAGAATTCTTGTTTTTGCCTCAGCATAGGCCCTTGGCTATTCCTCCTGTATTGGATGTTGTTCAGTATGTATTTTCTGAGGCTGCCCTTAACCCAGATTCTCTGCCTCCTGCCCCGGTTAAACCAGATAGATACTACAGGGTTCCGGAAGCTCACAAGTACTTATATAAGAGTCCTAGGGCTGATCCAGAAACTATTACTCAAGGCCCCAAAGGTGTTAGGGCTTCTGTGGTTAAGAATCCAGTTCCTCTGGACAAGGATGCTAGGGCCCTGGATAGGTGGGGTAAAAAACTGTATACCTCTTCTACTTTGGCTATGAGAGCTTTAAATTGTCAGTTTCATATGCTCAGGTATCAAAATTATTTGCTGGGCCAATTGAAATGTAAAGTAGATGCTTTAGCTGAAGGTATTGAATGTAAGGAGCTTCAGGATTTAGTGCATGCTTCAGACCAAGTTGGTAAGCATTCTTTGCAGTGTGGTTTTGATGCTTTACAGGCTTCTTCCAGGGTGGCTGCTACTAGTTCAGTTGTTCGCAGGCATGCCTGGCTTAAAGATCAGACCTTGTCAGAGCATGTTAAGGCTTGAATTATGGATGCTCCTCTGCAATCTGATGTTCTTTTTGGCCCTCCAGTAGAGTCAGTTTTGAAAAAAATGGAGGACAAAGCTAAGTCTATGCAGATGGTTAAGGACTTTTTACAGGTTCAGCCCCCTAAGTTCAGTAGAAATTGGCCTGCTTAGGGATGGTCTTTCCCCTCTTCGGATTATCAATCTAGGGGCAGGTCGAGGCGAGGTAGAGGTAGGGCTTCCTCTCAGGGCCCTGTTACTTCTAGGACTTTGAGTTCTTCTACCCTTTCTGCTGGGGAGGGCAGGGGTCAGTCCTTTCGGAAACAGACCCAATGACCTGTGTCTTCAGCTGCCGGACTCTGCCTTGCTTGGCAGCTCCTCTAGGAGGAAAACTGGGACTTTTCAAAAGGAATTGGCATTTGGTTACCCAAGACAAATGGGTATTGGACATAATAAATCGAGGCTACAAATTTTATTTTCACACATTCCCTCCTTTCAAAGGCATGCCGGATGTGCCTCATCAGCAAAGACTGGAAGCACAGGCACAAATTTCTTCTCTGCTTCAGTTGGGAGCAATACAGGAAGTACCTTCTGCAGAAAGGGGCACAGGGTTTTATTCCCGTCTTTTCTTAGTGCCAAAGAAAGGAAATACTTGGAGACCAGTTCTGGATTTGTCCATTCTAAACACCTTTCTGGAAATTCCAAAATTCAAGATGTTGACACTGCAACAGCTGTTACCTATGTTGGGCAAAGATCACTGGATGGTGACTCTGGATCTCAAAGAAGCCTATCTTCACATTCCTATCAGGCCCAGTTGCAGGAAATTCCTGAGATTTCGGAATGGGAATTTGCAGTATCAGTTCTCTGCATTGCCCTTTGGCTTGTCTACTGCGCCCAGGGTATTCACAAAAGTCCTGGCTCCAGTAATAGCTTTTCTCAGACTAAAAGGAATTCAAATTTATCCTTATCTGGACGACTGTTTGATTCTGGCTCAAGGCAAGCACAAACTTCTTCAACATCTGCAGTATGTAATGACAGTTTTAAGATGCCTAGGGTATTCTGTGAACGAAATAAAGTCCAGTCTAGTACCCTCACAAGAGATGTGTTTTCTGGGTGTAAGACTGAACACAGCTGCTCAGATGGCATTTCTTACCCCGGACAAACAAAGAAATCTTCACCTATACTTCCAACAGTTATCAGTAATGTCCAGGCTGACTGCAAGGACAGTCCTTCAAGCCTTGGGGTTCATGGCATCTTGCATTCTAGTACTTCCCAATGCCAAACTGCATATGAGGAAGCTGCAATGGTATCTCAAAAGCGTTTGGACTCAACACAGCCACGATTTGGACACTGTCATTCGGATTCTGCCTTGCATTCAGAAAGAATTTGTGTGGTGGGCTCAGGAATGTCACCTAAACAAGGGACTCTCTGTGACCCAACCAGAGGCAAGTCAGATATTAACGACAGACGCCTCGGAGTCAGCCTGGGGAGCTCATTTCACAGGAAAATGGATTCAAGACCTTTAGCCCCCAGAGCTACTTCACTTGCATATCAACATGAAAGATATGCTGGCAGTTCAATTTGCTTTGGAAGCATTCAAGGGCCTACTTCAACCAGGACTGGTGTTGATTTGAACAGACAACACAACTGTCATGTGGTACATCAACAAGCAGGGGGGAACTCATTCTTACCCTCTTTGCAGACAAGCAATGCTGTTATGGGAAACTGCTTTAAATCTGCACATCATTCTTCGAGCACAGTTTCTGCCAGGAGCACAAAATTCTTTAGCAGATGTTCTGAGCAGACAGATTGTGGATCCTCACGAATGGAAGTTGGACCCTCAGGTATTTCTTCAGTTGACCATGGCTTGGGGAACTCCAGACATAGATCTGTTCGCTTCTCCTCTGAATTTTCAACTGCCACTGTTTTGCACAAGGCTGTTTCATCCAACAGCCTGGAAAATGGATGCACTATCCTTCAGTTGGAGCAACCTTCACGTGTATGCTTTTCCTCCCTTGCCTCTTCTTCCAAAGGTACTGTTGAAAGTCAGGAGGGACAAACCTTGCATGATCCTTATAGCACCGGATTGAACTCGTCAGCATTGGTACCCTCTGTTGAGGAGCTTAATTCATGGGACACCTTGGCCATTACCACAGATTCCTCACTTATTGTCTCGGGAAAACAATCATTTTCTCAATGTCAGGGTGCAATCCCTACACCTGACAGCCTGGCGCATTCTGTTTTAAAGAAGGAGGGCCTTCAGCTCCCTCAACAAGTTTTGGATGTTATTTTGGAAGCCAGGCGACCTAGTACTCGAAAGGTTTATGCTGATAAATGGAAGAGATTTTTTCTTTGGAGTTCAGCTAAAGGCTTTGATGTCAAATTGCCTAATTTGAGTTGTACATTGCAATATTTGACTGTATTATTGGACAAGGGTTTGTCCTTCTCTTCTGTAAAAGTGCATGCTGCAGCTATTTCTGCTCACTATGATTGTGACCCTCCTTTGTTTTCACATCCATTGGTTAAACAGTTTCTTAGAGGGGCAAAGAATATAAGACCCCCACGAAGAGCTCCTACTCCTGCCTGGGATCTTAATTTTGTTTTGGAAAAGCTGACTCTGCCTCCTTTTGAACCTGCAGCTACAGTTGAATTGAAGTTGTTGTCTTGGAAGACTGCTTTTTTGTTGGCTGTTACTTCTGCTAGAAGGGTATCTGAATTACAGGCCCTCATGGCAGTGGAACCTTTTCTGATTTTTCACAATGACAGAGTTTCCTTACGTACTAATCCTACTTTTATGCCTAAAGTGATTTCTAATGTGGCATTGAACCAATCTATACATTTGCCTACTTTTTATGCTAACCCCCAAAATAAAGGGGAAAAAGTTTTGCATTCTTTGGATGTACATAGGCAGTTAAGGTATTATTTGAGCAGAACCAAAGAGTTCAGAAGATCTCAACAATTATTTGTTTCTTTTGCTTTGACTTCACAAGGGAAAGCTGTCTCGAAACAAACTATTTCCAAGTGGATTGGCCATTGTATTGCTTTTTGTTACTCTCATCATGGAAAGGATGTTCCAGTTGGGATCAGGCCTCATTCTACTAGGGCTACGGCCACCTCTACTGCTTTTTTGAGAGGGTAGCTACTAAAGACATTCTAGAAGCAGCTACTTGGAGTTCTGTACATACCTTTACAAAGCATTATCATTTACCTCTTTATTCTAGGTCTAGGGCTGGGTTTGCCACTGCAATCTTACAGGGCATGTTAGCAGCTCCTAATGCTATTTAGTTGGCCAGCCTCCCTTTTCCCGTTGCTCTGGGATTCTACCCATATGTAAGGACTGCAGCAATGGGAGGCGAAGAACATAGTACAGTTTTGTACCTACCATAAATGTAGATGTTCGAGGATCTCCATTGCTGCAGTCCAATTTTCCCTCCCTCCTTCCCCCTTTTTAGGTTGGGTTTTGGGTGGTGTTTTTTGCATTCTGGCGTCTGAGGCAAGAAAGACTGAGTATATGGCGTCGGTCATGCGCATTTGTACTGGCACGTACTGTCGTCAGTCTCGGGCGCCGATGACCGGCGGTTCTAGCCCTTTGGTATTCGGGCCGATTGTGGACAGCGGACTACCCATATGTAAGGACTGCAGCAATGGAGATCCTCGAACATCTACATTTATGGTAGGTACAAAACTGTACTTTTCTGAAATTACTAAAATGGGATTTATTTTTGTAATTACGTTAAATCTGTTAATATGGTCTGCAAAGGATACTGTAATAATCACTAGAACTAATATAAGTTTTTTTTAAACTGGTAAATAAACCTGCAATTTTAATTTTGACCACTGGGTGTCACTTGAGCATTTATGGTCTCTTTGGATTGATGTCTCTTAACTTTATGATTTAATTATAACTGGTAAACTCCTTTTTTCTTGAAGCATAACTACCAAATACTGTACTAACTTGTATCTACAATGTTTCAGCTAGATTTTTTACTAATAACCCTATTTGCTATTTTAATTTCTCTGTGCTGTAATAGATGTCTGCCTTTTAAATTTATGTCTTAAATATCCTGCAAATATTTATGTGCTGTAAAACTTGAAGTACTTTTACTAAAATCTATGCTTTCTTTATTTCAAATACGATAAGTATTTTGTAAGGTGCACTGTATGCTGCAAATTAAGCCTGCCCTGATTATATAAAATAACTGTTGCTACTAATTCTTTAATACTGTCGCTTTACTGTTAAAACTAATGGCTGAATAATGTGAAGTAATGCTGTTAGAAATGTATAACTGAGTATGAATGCTATATTCTGAAGGTTTCTGAAATTTACCATACCGAACTCATAATTGAGTACGAATGTGAGTGTGAAGAAATTAGACACTGTCATCTGTGCTAGCATGTCTATCTGAAGCTTTGTACATAATCTCAGATTAACTTGTCTATTATATATGCCAGCATGACTAGCTATGATATTGTAAATAAGTTCTTATATGTTGATTAATACTGTGTACAGGATGTTTAAAAAAGTTGGACAGTGTTCTGTTACGTGTCTGTGTGTGTTTATGCAGGAAATTCTAAATGCAGACTGTCTCAGAATCAGCTGATCTACAGATGATGTCAGTGGCATGTGTTCAGATGCTCTGTGTTTACTGTCAGAGACTGAAAGACAGGAAGGAACTTTAAAAGAACAGCTGTTGTTGATTTTCAAAGAGTGAGATGAAAATAAGAAAGGGAACAGTTGAGACAGTTAACCTGGCTTGTAAAAGTGCCTGTTGAAGACAGTTTAAACAGTTGTGTTCAGTTTAGTTCACAGTTGAGTTGAGTTGTATTCACAGTTGGACTCCCCAAGAACTGTGAGCCTACCTTTGCTGTGTTGTAATATTTACTTTAGATCAGTGATGGTATTCTTCAGTTAGATAGGACATTACAGCTAATCAGAGTTTTTCTAAATGTTGGATTTCTGTCCTTCAGTATTAATTTCATTTTCCTTGTGATTGAATTATGTTTGTTGAAATTACTATTTTACATTTTTAATCATTTTGCTCATTATTAAATATTTTTATTATCCACTCCGACAGTCTGGCTGCTTTAGGTCAAATGCAGCAATTTGTTTTAATATCTAATTTTAATAATTGGACACCCCTTTGAAAGGGCATGTAGACACACTAATTGGTGGCAGTATTTTACTGTAGCATTTGGGGGAAGGGACACAGCTGGAAATCTGGGTCAGGTTTTTTTTTTCCCAGAAGTGTTTGGTTGTCTGAGATTCTGTTTGTGGGAGTGTATCAGAGGTCTTAAACAGGGACAAATTGCTCTGAGTATGTAATGAGTTGCATTAGGGGTGGACAGAAGTGTACAGTCTAGTCCCAGGTTATAGAGCATGTTCCAGTTGTGCTCTTGGGGGAAATTGTGAAATACTGCTCCTGGTTAAGTGACAGTCTCATACTGGAGTCAGTAGTAAGGATTGAAGTTCCTTACTTACTGACCCAGGATAGTAGGGAATGTCACACATTGTTGGCAGTTCAGTGGGATATTAACTGGATGTCACATTCACATTCTGAAATTTGGCTTCATCTAAAATAGCTTTGTGTAAATATTATAATCTGGAAACTAGCTAAACTAATACTAAATGAATGTTTTTTGCCAGTGTTACCCAAATATAGATAAAAACATAAACATAAATCTGGTGATGTTCTATTCTAGAAACTAAACTATTAGTAAAGGAATACCTTTTTGTTTGTATTATCTGAATACAGATAAAAAACCATATGCCAAGACCCTGGAAGAAAACACAATGAAGCTTAACGACAGTTAGAAAGAAATGAAGCAGGGAACCAGAAAGAAATGAAGCAGGGAACCATAGAAACAGGAACCAAAGAAGAAAAGGATCATTTAAATGTGGACACTGTGCTCAGTGTCCATATATTATAAACAGGGAAACTGTGTTCCTTGAAAGGAGACAATTGGTTCTCCAGGGGAAAGAATACAGTAACTGTGAGGCAAAGGAATAGTATATTTGGCAAACTGTAGAATCTGTCAAGCCTTCTATGTTGGGAAGACAGAACGAAAGTTGAAAAGAAGAATTTATGAACACATGTACGAGATACAAAACAAAAAAGAAACAAATCACTCTATAAACATAAGTTACAATGTGAACAGGCATATTATGAATTTTTTGTACTGGAAAAAGTGAAATATGATGTTAGAGGTGGTTTATGGGAGGAAAGAACTGAGTACCGCGAGCTTTGGTGGCAAGTTACGTTGCAAGCCAACAAGCATCTGGGACTTAATGAAAGTATTTCCATTGCCCCCCCTCCTCAAACTAAGAGCTGCAAAATGATAGATCCCAAATAGGAATCTAATGTTCTTCCTTTACTTAATTATTAAGTTATTAACTAATTTCCATGTCAGGATTGTTATCTCAGCCTGTATTTCAACAATATATTTTTCAACATAAGCTGATGAACTACACTGACGTCAAGAAACTGAAAGAATTTTTAAAGTGTTTTTAGAATGTTTTTAAAGTATTTGTATTTTGCATTTTGCTATTTTGCACGTTATTTATTTATTTAACATGAAGATTTTAAACATATTTGTATTAACATGGTAGCTGCTTATTACTGTATTGCTCTGAATTTTGTAAGCATGATTACAACAGTAACTTCATATAAGTTCTAGGTTCAGAGAAATTCCTAGGAAACACACATTTTTTATAATAGAAAATGGTAGTTCAACTTTGTTCCACAAGATGGCATTGTGTTAAAAGTTGTTTTAGAAAAGGTTTTCGAGATTTTTAAAGTTCACATTAAAGTAACAAAAAATTACTGTATCAAAGAGTTTGCAAACTTTTAGACAACTGGTATGATATTTGATTGTTATCATTAGTACAATTAGGTCAATAGTACTTTTATGCAAGAAATAAGACATTTAGAATGTGCCTTTAAAAGTTTTCATGACATAATTTTCAATTATGCCTCATTTACTATGCAGCATGAGATTGGTGGTTTTAAATGTTAATTGATGTATGTATGTATGTGTGTGTGTGTATATATATATATATATATATATATATATATATATATATATATATATATATATATATATATATATATATGCATTGATATAGTTACCAGTCCACATCTGAGGAAGTTTTTCAAACAAAAACGTACTTGCATTTGGAGCGTTAGTGTGATTTCAGTGTTTTTTTCCTGTGAAGTGAATGCTTGTATTACACTATTTTTACAGCTGAAAAGCTTTGTTCCTTGGCATTTTTATCCTGTGGATTTCTGTGGACTGCACTGTTAAATCAACAACTACAAGGCTTGACTAAGTTGTCCTGTCTGTAAGCTTCATTGTGTTTTCTTCCAGGGTCTTGGCATATGGTTTTTTAATTACTTTTTAGACCTGTTGACAGTTTTTGGTGAATACAGATAAAAACATAAACTGAAAACTAGTACTGTTGCTTTAACTCTAATCTGCATAAATGCACATCTGTTATATATACATTTTAATTTTAAGATTTTAGATGACTGAAACACATTTAAACTAAAAACTAGTACATTAACTTTAATCTGCATAAATGCACCTATGTTGTATATACAGTTTAGCTTTAAAGAATTTATATAACTGAAACACATTTAAACAAACATTTGATGTACTTTAGTTGTGCACCACAGCTCTTGCTAAGTTTGGGCCTTACTCTGAGGTGTCCTAGTCACTGCTGAGGTGTTGGAGGGGCTTTCCTAGTATCCTTGGAATTTTGGATACACAAACCTCCACTTTCCCACTACTGATAAGGTTGCTATGGGGTTTTGGGAGTTACTTTAAATGTTGTCCCCCATCAATGGTGGCTCATCATTGAAAGAATTGATATGACTGTAGAAAACTGGAATGAGCTGGAAACAACTGGAAGAAACTGGATGAGACTGGAATGAATGGCACCTGTTCAGCACAGTTCTGAATAAACAATCTGTCCTTTATGGAACAAATCTTTTTGCACTTTACAGAATGAATTCTGCTCACTCTGTAGTTCAGTTAAGAATGCTTTGTTATGTACAGTGGAGGTAAATGTCAACAATCTCCGAATACTGTTTCCTATAACAGTGCTGATAAACTGAAGCAATCCTCTGCACTTATATTCATATTTCTTTTTATAAACTGAAATGGTCTTCTGCATTTATATTTTTTCTTCCTGAATAGTATAATTAATATTATGAAATGCTGGATATTTGACCTGACGTCTGCACTCTTAGCAGTGTGTCTGTATTGCCTTCTGAAGACTGCACTTTCTGCATATCAGTCCAAAATGAACTAACTTAACTATGTCTGAAGTATTTCCTCATAATTCAAACTCCCTGTAAGTTTTTAAAGCCTCAATGCGCAACACATTCTGTTATCAGTAATCCTGACTGAAAATTATTTTCACTGATTGAACGTGCATTCGCTGAGAACTATATGCAAACTGTGAAGCCTGCTTTAATATGGCGGCATTTCTAGACTTATGCAAAGAGAATACTGTGTTTTTGTACATTTAAATGCCACCTGACTTAACACTATTCATCACAAGGTAATATTTACTGTGGTTGCATTCATTTGATTCTAGGTTTTAAACTGGAGTTTATAAGCCACAATAAGCACATCAAATATTAATTTTTTGTAATGTATAAACTGCTTACAGTATTTCAGTAACTACACAAGCAATCCACAGACTTCAAACATCATTTTCTTTGCACAGCTGTGAGTTATCATGTGAGGCTAAGCAGTTCTGTGTTACTTGATAGTTAAAGAAACATGATTATTACAATACAATTAAGTAATATATTATTACAGCATAAATATATTATTAGAATACAAATAAATAGTATATTAATAATTTTCAATATCTGTTTAGCTGCATTGAGGTCAAATATCAATACAGTTGTGTTTGCCATCATGTTAGCTTTAGGAAGAAATCTTCTAACACCTTGTATGTAGCATGGTTTTGGAATTATAAGTACAAATATGAACAAGGGATGTATAACACCTAGCAGTATCAGTAGGATATAACTACAAAAATGCCTGATGGCGTCTCTAGGCTGTAATGAGTTAGGGATCTCTGTCTTTGGGAAACAGACTACTTTGTAGTCTAGGATATGTATCAGCTTGAAGGAAATATTGGTAATGTTCTTGGCATTAAAGACATTCTACAACAGTTTTCCTACGGAAGTACTCCAATTAAAAATGGGTTAATCAAGTCTAGTACCTAGCACATGCAAGGTGGCTCAGTCATATTGTGGAGAATAGCCATGCAAGCCTGGGAGCTGGCATTGTCTACAAACCTTTCAATTGCAGGCAGCTCACATCTGTGAGGCATGGACATTTTTCTGGCAAAATTGCTGAATCCAGTGGGTCATATAGGCCGTGTGTAATAGCTGCATATCCCACAACTAACTGCAATGTGAGGAGCAATTCAGACAATGTTCATTTTCCCAAGAGAATGGTAGTTTACCTAAAATGTAGACCTGATCTCAAATTAAACTGCCAAAACCTTGAGAAAGCAGTCCATGTTGTTATTTTTTTTTCATTGTTTTGATTCATAGAGTTCTGAAAATAAGCAGCAAAATAAGAGTTGGCTTATTCGGATATTTTGATTTTGGTTCAAGCAGTTGTTATTTTCTTATCTAGTGAATCAGCCTTCCATGCATTTCAGTGTGCGGGTGAATTTTCTCAGCCAGCAGTGGAGTCTCTCCATCTTAATTTGGATGCAGAGTCTTGCATCCCATAATAACTTTATTTTCTGCACATGTCCTGCAGTTCCTTAAAGAAGCAAAAAATGTTTACAGAAATTTCTTATTGGCACAGTGATCACAGTTAAGGCCTTTAAAACTGCAACACCTTCATGTGATAGACCACCTTTCTGAAATTTTACAGGGTTTATGTTACTCATGTTTCCACTTTGTCAGCATGACTTATATGACATAATTGTTCATTTTAGTAGTATTTTTGAATATTATCCATCTGTAACAGGTAAACATTAACAAATGTTTAGTTCTATTTAAATATATTTTGTACTTGTGAGACCAGTTTTATCTTTGTGGCTGACCTTTAAATTATTCCTCTGTTTTTATTTCTTATTCCTTCAGAAAGGACCAGTCCCCCATTAGAATATGAATTTTTGAATTTTATTCTGGGATCCTTGACAAAGTTCTCCTTTGAACCTTTGTAGGTGGTACCTTTAAATTCCAGAAAAATAATATTAGTATTAACTGCTACTTTATCAAGGAGGATTTCACAGCTGCAGGGTTTGTGTTGTCTACCCTGCAGTATTTTCAATAAAGGTAAGATTAACTCTGCTAGATAAGCATTCTTGTATGTATAAGGTGTTCTGGAATATATTCTTGAACCAGAAGTTTCAAGTCCTTTATTCTAAGGACACAGAGAAGTACATCTGCACAAATCTGTAAATAACATTGTTTGCTTACATTTGCAGGACTAAAGATCTCTGAAAGTCAGATGATTGTGTTGCTTCCTAGGGAGCTGACTTGTTGGATTATCTTGTTGAAGTGGCATCCCAACCTCATGTACAAAAATATTAAAAAGGAGTTCTGGATGGATGGATGGTACAAAAATATTAAAAAGGAGCGATGGATGGATGGATGCTGGGAAACTTAACTGAAATAACTGTACTACTGCATGCACATGCATTACTTTTTTTTCTTAATTCAGGCAAATAAACCACTTCAAGGAGTAATGAAAGTGCATTCCATTTGAACAGCTAGAAATTCCATTCCCTTTTTCCAAGATGTGACTTTTGAGGTAGTTCCTTAGGCCTTAGTCCTTATATTTACCAGGCAATTTAAGCTAGAGGAAACCTTCAAAGCTAAAGATGGTTTTGATAGAACCATTGCTCAAGGCAGGATGCTTAGTTCACACCGGAATTTTGGAAGAATGGCTTGATATTCCATTTTTACCAATCCAGCATTCTGAAGTATAACTTAATTGCACTATCATGGTAAAGTTATGTAAGGTAGTCTTGTCTCATTGATTGAAGTTTTGCTGTCTTCATAGAAATTTCCAATCAGCTGTCCTCCTTCATTTACCTTTTTTATTTTCAAGATTTTATAGTATTGGTCCTGTTTTTTTTTTAATCTCCAGCAGGACCAAGCCCTTTCGGATCTGCTGGGGATTGTTGGGCATGCGAGAACCCTATGGGCCCATTCTTTTTCCCAGGAATCCTCCATGATTTCATCTTCTTGCAGCAAGAGTTGATTGGTAGAGAACAGGGCAGCTTTGCTGGTCCTGTTTGGTGGCCTTCTCCCTTTCCCCAAGTAGATCACCCCTTCCCTCCCTATGGTGTCTCTTTCAAGCTCTGCTGTGTAGCCGCCCTCTGGCTGGAAGCATGCTTTTACATCCCCCTGGGCTGATTGTGTAATTGCATATGGGAGCAGGGAGCATGGGATAGAGAGACTCGAGCTGTATGGGGGTATAACACCTGGTGTTTCCACTAGGTGTCAACCATGTGGTGAGTTAGAGCAGCCTCTCTCCCTACAGGATGGGAAAGCCAATGGCAGCTTTTCACTGTACCCCCATCAGCTTCTACAGGCACCTAAGCCACTGTTCAAAATCAGGTTGCCTGTGAAGTTGTCAGGTCTTTATCCCTCTGTGCAATGAAGTGAAACAAATTAGTTCTGGTGCATTGTTGAAATATTAATCTGATGAATGGTGATAGCTCTGTTAATGCTATAGTCTGTCATCTGATGAATGGTAATGCTTAGTCTTTTTAATCCTATACAGTGAATTATCTTTTGTCAAGTAGAGGTACTAATGGGAAACAAAGTATGGGGGATTGAGTTGTATAACTGATGAATGCAACATTACAGTCTTGTCTGATATTTCATCCTTCAGTGAGATGGTATGGTGGATTAGCCTGCACATGACAGATGTTCTGATTTGCAGATGGTTACAGTGTGATTTGTCTGCTTCGATGGTTCCCCTGTGAAATCTTGAAGCATAGCTAGTTACCTTACGTTACATGGAATACAAGTGATCAGAGTTACTGGGCAGTGAATCCGTAGCTATTTTATTTGAAGTACTTGAAAATAAATATGTAGCAGTTAGGTGTTTCCTTTTTGGATATCTACTTATGTTTTTAAGAGGCTATACACATATACCAGTATAAACAGGTTAACCATTGAAATGATACACTGTAAACTGATGGGAATTTAGTTAGTAATATTTTAATTCAATGCACAAAATAAATATAGCTAAAGTAGATTGTGATACGAGATGCTGATTAGTAAATTGCTGTTTAAATGAATTTAAACATAAAGCTAGGTTACTTTTCTACTTTAATATTTGGTTAATGCATTACACACTGTCAGTCTATATACGCCCACAGTTGTGTAAGTGTAAAATATTTCAGATACTACAAATGGGGTGGTAAAAGAATGCTTTATTACGGAATTGTAATCATATGACCCTGCAGCTGTGAAACAACTTTCTTTTTGGCTCACACACTAACAACTCTGACGATTGTTTCACCTTTCTTATGTACTGATGTAGGAGCAAAAACATTTAATCTCTTATTTTGCTATTTCTTTCAGATATTGAGGGATTCCAGGAGAGCTGGCAACGTAGAATTCCGTATTTTTTTTTTGTTGGGGGTGGAGGGGACTGGTAAAATTTCACTCTTTTTGTATTCAGTACTTCCACATAAATTAACATTGAATTTTTATGATGGTAGTTCAGTAGTTCCATATAAATTAATGTTGAAATTTTATGCTAGCAGATTTGATCACCTGTTTTAGGAAAAGTGCTAGTGAAGCAGGTGTGTAAATTTCTTGTAAGTTCCACAGAGGAGCAATGGCTTCACACTGGGTTCCCCCGTAACAAAGATTCCATTTTATTAGTGAAGTGCTTGTTGCTTACCACAGTGGTATGGTGTTTGCTGTAATATGGCAACTTCATTGGATTAATCTGTTGCAGTTACTATTGCACACACATTTTTCAAAAATTTGTTTCTTGATATTTCTGTGTAGCTTCTTCTGTTAACACTCCTGGCTTCAGATTCTGATATGGATGTGCTAATTGTAGCTGTGTTATCTCTCTATACATTTTGTATGGAACAATTCACAGCTCAAGGGCTGTGTATCATTAATACTAATGAAAAAATGTTTGCCAGAATAGAACGTACTTTAAGATGAATCTGGATAGGCATCCAGGACTGTTAAGTTTGGTTCAGTTTAGTCATGTACAGTTATTTATAGGATGTGACTTTATTCCTCTGTCATACTGTAGAATCACAGTAGTTACCTTCCTTCCTTCCTTCTTTTCCAGGCTATCCATCCAGGTTATGGGTTTCTGTCAGAAAATACAGAATTTGCAGAGTATTGCAAGCAGGAAGGAATTATATTTATTGGACCCCCTTCATCTGCTATAAGAGACATGGGCATTAAGAGGTATTTGCAGTGTTTGTTTGCTTTGTTTTTCCTACATCATTACAATGTTATGACATTGTTACTCGGTGGTGGTGGTGGTGGGGCTGTATATGGTTTCACACTGTGACTTCTAGAAGTCAGTGGGGGTTGTAGATAAGCTTTTGTCATGTGGACTTGAAATTAAAGTAGTACATTTAGAGTGAAAAGTTTGCTTTATTTTACTTTGTGTATTTGCTTAGCCACAGTGCCCATGTTCTGAGTGACCGTGGAGACCATATAAATAGTAACAGCAGTATGGCAGCACACATTGTGGCTTGATCTGGGTAAATCATCTTTTACTTCTGGTGGATGGACATTGTCTGACCATAGGAGGAGAAGGCTTAATTAAACAAATTGGAGTCCCCTGTCATAAAAATAGGTATGAATTATGCACAAAGCAGACATAATGCATTTCTATTATAAATGGTATTATTTAAAACAACATTTTTTTTATTAACACCATTGTACTTTCTGTAGTCCTTGTTACTTCTGACTTTTCTGTGCTGACGCAAGTTAAAGCAGATTTCTTTAAGATGATGGCAGCACATTTGCACTATTATATGATATACTTTTTTTCCTCTTAGACTGTTTTGCCCTCCATACTGTTGACTGTCAAGACTCCATTCTATCAGACCATGCTTCAGAGTTTTCAATCACACCTATAGTAGCAGCTGTCTAAAGGAGCTGTTATTCAGGGAACCATGAGGGTACTTTACACTCTTGCTGTCATCCCTGAAATGAGAGCAATTTGAATGACTTGGCTCTACCTGTTGGGCAAGGAATGAGCGAACCCTATTATCACTGTGACCCACAATGCTCTCACCTTGTGAGTGCATGCTTTCCCTTACTCAGTGTGAAGGCTACCACCTGTTGGGGCCTAATGCTCATCCTAAGGCCACCTGTGCACTGCCCATCTTCTGAGGGTAAATGTGGTGTGAGTCACTTGCTACACTGTCCCCCGAAGAATGAGATCACCTGTTCTTCCTGCCAGCACAGTCAAGCACCAGAGCTGCTAGTTTAATTCAGGTCACCTGAGCAGTAGTCAGGGCCTTATCACTCTAGACCACCAACTTCATGATATATATTATGTCACTCTGTTTGTTAAAAATTATGTGGCGCTAGCAATCTCCCATATTGGAGGAGCATGTAGTACATGAAATTTGATTTGCAAGGGAGGTTGTTTTACCTTAAAAATGAAACTGAGAGTCTTCATTTATGGTTGAGTTTTATTTGTTACTTCATTACATCACTGCTTTTGTCCAGTGCAGTAATCAAGTGCATTTGTGGGATATACAGTATTAATTCGATTATCCGAAACGTCAGTTATCCGAACACAGCCTTCCAAAATTTTCAGGTAGGAAAAATGATAGTCTGAATATGTAAACATTATACGTATTCGCTTGTGTGTGTTTTATGAACTTGTACTACAATACTATACTGTACCATTTTATACGTATAGTAAATTTGTTTTATTTTTCTTGTTTAATGCTCATAAAACACATTTTAGAAGTTTTTTATCCAGTTCAATTATATGTTTGATTATCTGAACTACCCTAGGTCCCAGTTAGTTCAGATAATTGAATCTTTACTGTAATAATTTTTTTTCTTTATGTTAGGAATGCAGTGCACTCTATTCCGAGGTAAATTCTCTCCATTATATAATATAGTGAATTATGTACATGAACAAAAACTGCTGGGTAAACATTTTAGTGAATGAATCGCAGTACAAGTAATCAAATGTGAATGTCGATTGGTTAGACATAAACTGTAACTCACCTACATCTAGAGTGAACTTATTTAGTGTCACACAACTAAGTAATAGCACCACACATTATAGCAAGATATTAAATTCCCTATTAGACTTGATCCTAGTATCAGACCATAGGAAATACACCACCTCAGGTACAATGACTGTCTCAATGATCATTTTCCAGTCTGTACAACCAGACATCTCACACATCCACTTAAACGGCATTTTTATAAAACAAAATGCAACCTTTCCAAGTTTAACCCAGAAATATTCAGTACTATCGTATTATTTATTAAATGTAACTTCCTAAAAATCCTCCCCTTAGATGATGCTGTAAATGAATTCAATGCAGCTTTCCAGAATATCCTAAATTACCTTGCACCTCCTAGAAGGAGGCTAAAAACAAATAATGCAATTTGGCTATCTAACAGTAGTAATGCAGGATAGAGAAAAACATGGAAAGAATGGCAAAAATATAAAACTCCATACTATCTTAAGCTTCAGAATACTTCACAATCTTACTAAAAAGCAAATTAATGAAGACAAAAATATACTACAATAACTTTCAGAATAATAGTAAACACAACCTTAAAAAATTCTGGAAAGTCATTAAAAAAATCTTGCATCCCGACCATAAATTCAGCCGTTATCCCCTCTCCCAATAAAACATCCACTTTACCCTTCAAACCTCTGCCACATACTATAAAAAATTACTCTTAAACCCAAACCATACTCTACTTTAGCTGATGACCTTCCAAGTGATTTTCTTAAAATAGCAACTGATAACATTGCCTATCTTGTCTCAGTCCTTATTAATAGGTCAATCCAGAAATCTCCCATTCCTTTTCTGTGAAAAAAGTTACAAATTATCCTTCTGCACAAAGAAGGAAATTATTCAGACATTACTAACTTTAGACTTGTAACTTTCATATCCCCCTCTCCAAAATACTTGAAAAATGTAAAAAATTGCTAAACTATCTTGTGCAGGAAGAACTCCTGTCCCCCACACAACATGGCTTCTGTCCTTCCCATGGTATTAACACTGCACTTCTAACCTATATAAATAATGTCAGTAAAGTTAGAGGTAATGGCATACTCTTCTCCTCATATCTAGAGTTGTCTGAAGCCTTTGACACAGTTTGCCACAGCAAATTTCTACTTCAAATGTCGTCATTAGGTCTCTCTCAGCTAGCCCTTCTGTGGTTCAGAAGCTGCCTATCCAAAAGGTATCAGTCAATAAAATGGCACTCCACCCTCTTTCCATAACTCCCAGTCACCACTGGTGAACCACAAGGCTCTGTCCTTGGTCTCCTCCTCTTTAACATTCTCAATAATCCCCTCGACACATCCACCCAACAGGCCTCCCTAATACAGTACACAGATGAATCCACACACATTTGCACATCTGACAATGTTGCATACCTCAAAAAAATTGCTCAGAAAGCTTTAACAGTACCCATGTAGTAACAAACAAGGCTCTTAAAACCAAAGATACTTTAATAAAGTTAAGGGCTGTCATCTTCTGTAGAGACTTCTTCAGAACTGTTGAAACACTGCTTTCAAGCTTATATACACAATAATAAAATGGGATTGGTAAAAAGGTTTGTAGAGGGTTGCAATGGGGCAGCCTGTGCTATGTTTGCCAGTGTGGTATTATATTATTGGGAATAGCAAATGGTATTCAAAACTCCTTATAAGAACAACATTCCCCTATATCAAAGGTTTTTAGATGATTTTTTTTATTTGGGATAGCACAACAGATGAATTGAAGAATTGTAAGGCATTTCTGACCAAAACTACTGGCTTTTTAAAATGTATTTTTATGTGTAATATAAATATTATTAATTATTTAGATATTAATGTACAAAAGGATCTTGAGAGTGATAGTTTTGTTTCAAGGATATATAGAAAGGAATGTTTTTCTAATTTATATGTACACTTTTTGAGTACACATCCCTTACACCAGAAAGAAATATAATAAAGGGACAATTAGGGCAGCAAGGCTGACACTTCACAATATTCTGATTTTGCATTAAAAATAGGGAAAATCAAAAAGTTTTTTTTACAACGTGAATGCCTACAACCCTTAATTAAATGAAATGGTATCTGAGGTCCAAAGGGGATGGGTACACAATTCAAACCATTATTGGGAAGTACAGAGAATGTGGATACTATGGGAACTGGAATAGAGTGTATGGATGTCAGTTACAAAAAGTCTTTTATGAAATATTGTCAAGTTATTAAGGGTATACAAAATATTCTATGGAAGAACTGGAATATTTTTGTCAAAAATGCCAGATACTTTGCATTTCTTTTCCAGGCCACCATTATTTACTTATAAAAGAGGCCAGAAAATTAAGGATATTTTTGAAAGTGGTATTAAGGCACAGGAGAACTTGGGGAATGGTAATTTAAAACCAAAAGCTACCTATAAGTGCTATCTGTATAAAGAATGTCAACACATAGGAGAAGGTGAACTATTAAATATTCCTACTTTAGATAGGACACTTAAAGGGTACAAATATTGATAGGAGAAGGTGAACTATTAAATATTCCTACTTTAGAGAGGACACTTAAAGGGTACAAATACTGTAACTGTAGAAGATTAAATATGTGCTCTCTGGTTTGAATGACCAGGTATGTTTGGCTTTGGTGTTAAAATTAAGGGCAGCTAAGCTCTAAATATGTTTTAATAGCACTCTGGTTAGCATAACATGGATTCTTACTGTGAGAATGTAGCCTTGAAATACAGTCTATAACATTTTTATTGTATAAAGTGGTATCAGTGTCACGTTCTTCACAATTTTATTGTACTTTTTTTTTTAATTTAACCTGGTGCATTTATATTTTCTTATTATACTTTCATGTGAAATCTGCTGTTATTTTTATTTGCTTATATAATAAATGTATATAATTACTGTGATTAACATTTATGGCATGTTTTCAGTTCACAAAACGAAAATGACACAAATGATATGACAAACCTTTTATCAATCACATTTTATTATTGTATATCTAAGCTTGAAAATACTGTTTCAACGGTTCAGAAAAAGTCTATACGGGAGACAAAAGCACTTAACTTTACTAAAGTATCTTTGGTTTTAAGGGCCTTGTTTGTTAGCACATTTATTACTGACACATAATTAGCTGGTTGATATCTTTCAGAGTTTTGCTTTGTTATTGTTTTTTTCTGCTCTGAATTCACAGCTTTGTTGAATTAAAGCTTTAACAGCAACTGAAACATGGCTTTGTAACGCACAACTCTTACTCAATCCTAAAAAAACGACTACTTTTTCCCCAAATCCATCGACATGAAAAAAACAAAATTTGAAGTCCTCTCTTTTGATAGTACAGCCATTGAAGTCACTTCTCATAGCAAATTATTAGGGATGATAGTGCATGATAATCTTAAATTCAACCTGCATATACAAAATTGGATAAGAAAAACTCATCAAAAACTAGGAATGCTTTATAGAACCAAAATCTTTCTCACACATGCAACTTAAGCTACATTTACCCCCTACTTATCTCCTCCCCACACTTTCTTATGGTGCTCCCATCCTTACAAACGTTCAGGCATTACAAAAAGTCAAAACTTGAACAATGTTTTAACAAAGTTGCCAAATTTATAGCCAGTACCCTTTTCAGAACCCATCACTGTATAGCACTAAAAAGCCCGAACTGGTTATCAGCTTCTTGTCACTTATAAAATTATTCAGAATCCATCTGCTTGTCCAGCACTAAATAGCATTCTACATAACTATGTTTCTAGTCAGTCATTGCAATCCAGTGACCAAAAACTCCAGTGTGTCCACAAAGCTATCAAATCTGCTGGGCATTGTTTGTATTCGTACCATGTTGCTAAGTCCTGAAACTCTTATCTCTGTTCATCAGATGAATACCCTCTCTCCCATCCTTCAAAACATTCTGAAAGATTTATTCACCAAGAGCTAGGTTCTGATTTTGCTCAACACCAGGATAAACTATATCCCTAAATGTGAACAAATGCCTATTCATAACTTGCATCTGCTGACTCTCCCGTCTTCATACACCTCCTTACTTCTATCAATTTCTGTCCTTTGGCTTTCTCTGTAAATATACCATAAGTCTGTTTTTCTCACTTTGTATTGCAACTCTTGATTATATTATGCTGGCTTACCTTTAATTTCTCTGTAAACTGGCTGAAATTTCCCTAGCTGTTAAATCATTATCATATAACTTGTATCTATTCTTAACCAATGTTTTCATATTATATCTAATTTGGTGTAATTATTTAAACTGTATTTGTTTTTTGTATTATTGTTAAAGACTGTAAATCTGTTGTTCTTAAAATGTTTTGTAATACTTTGGAGCTTTTCTCCCCGGTCCTCCACTGAAAATGAGCTCCTACCCAGTCAGACTTTCTCAGTAATCAAATGTCAATAAATACATAAATAAATAATTAAATAATTACATTTTATAATTACTGTATATGCCATGATCCAGATTAGGGCTAAAACAGGTAACTATACAATAAATAAATTATTAGAACTCTCCTTGCTGTATAGTCATTGGACATGGCTAGCCAATCTATGTCCTGTCCTGTTACTCTGTGAGATAGGTACAAGAGATAGGTACAAGAGTGCTTTCCAAAGATGTTAACAGAAACAAACATTTGTGATTTTCAGGGATGGTTTCGCTGTTGAAGGTATTTTACAGATATACCTGTAGGCAGTGGTAGTAGTAGGCATTTCCCACAAAAGTAACATGGTCATTTTATTTATATTACTTGTTACAGTAATCTGGGTAGGTGATTGAATGTTAACTGTGTGCTGTGACTGACAGCAGCAAATAGAAATATTGTTGCTATTATTTCTTTCATTTTCTTTGTGATCAAACATCACACAGTTCATTAGGAAGGGAAGGCAGTCAGTGTTTGAAAGTAAAATGGCAGTAAAATGATCATTGCTATGACTTGTTGTGGCTGAGAGAAGTCTATATGTTTCTGAGAGCAACAAACTGAAATACATTATTGTAGCCGTACTTTTCCCTTCATCGTAAACCAACATTAGTAGCACATAAAAGGTGGCTATCATTGTATGCAGGAGGAGGAGGTAACAGTATATCTATCAGCAGCAAGTTGAAATACATTATTGTGGCTGTTATGTGCTCAGTTTTTCACAGTAGGAGATCAGAGATATATAATTTATATGCGTGTGTGTGTGTGTGTGTATATATATATATATATATATATATATATATATATAATTTCTATGTGTGTATATATGTATATATGTGTGTGTGTGTGTGTGTATATATATATATATATATATATATAATTTATATGTGTGCCTGTGTGTGTGTGTGTGTGTGTGTG